>NW_027503579.1:0-24553 GCF_021521415.1 Bidens hawaiensis
AGTGGTTTTGCATACATATTTATCCATGGATTTGATATTGGATGTCATTCAAAAGTTTCTTGTTTTATTTCATTCCATGGTTTGGAGGCTTCTTCTTTTAGCCTGCTAGTTTCTTTATTTCATAGATGAGCTCGTGTCTTGTGTTTTCCAAAAGTGAGCTTTCTTCTTCATTCCATGATCAAAAAAGGGTTATATGTGGCTTGATTTATAGCCTTTTTTTCTTGTTTTGTTCTTTAGTCCTTGTTATCAGATAGATGTTTAATTCAATATTGGATGAATGAACAGTAACTAACATAAATGTCGAACGTTGACTAACACTATTGAATGAATATTTCTGTTCGTTTGTTTGTTAATATTAAACAAATAAACATAAATTAATTTCCATATTCTTTGAGTTGTTTGTTGTGTTTTACCTGGTTGTTGTTTCATTGGCCTTTTGTCTTGAGATTTTGCAGCTAGTGTTGCTGGGTCGAGGGGGAGTGTTGCTGGTGTTTCTTTGACACTGTTGACTGCAAATGTGCGGTTTGCTTTGACTGTGACCATCATCTCTCTTGTTTTTTCCAACGGCTGTGAAAACAGGTGGTGGTGGGTTTTTTTGGTCTTTGTAGCCATGAGTTTTGATGAGGTCACTACATGGTATTCCGAGGAGAGCTGTCATCGCGTCATTAAAGAAAACTACTGGCACGTCGGTTGTGTTGTCAGTGATGATAGCGTTGAGACAGTACCTAATAAACATAATTTTAGGAAGTTCATACCATAGAAATGCATGTAAGAAATTAATAAAGCAGTAAAATAGCTTACATGAAGTTTGGTGGTTTGTTGGTATCATGGTCCTCACATGAGAAGCCATGTGGGTTGTTCCTTTATGGATGCATGTGCTTTCCGCATTCGGGACACACGACATAGAACCACTTTGTGTCCGTTGTTATGGCCTTTATGTGCGCGTTGCATCTGTGGTTGTTTTGTATTTTTATATCATTGTATATTAGTGTTGTGCTTATTTTTAATTCAGTAAAATGATTGCCTACTGGTTGTCGATGGGGATTCATTGTGAGTATATCTGCGATGGGACTGATTGTTGATCTGCTGGTAACATTAGGCTGTTCAACCTGTTAGACATGTTATTTTCTTGTTAGTGTGATGCTAGATGTTCGTATGTTTTATGGTGTTGATAGTCGTGTTGATTTCATGACATGTTAAACATGTCATTGCGGGAGCTGGTATGGTATGGTAGTGGTGTGGTTGAGAAGTTGAAATATTACTATTATGTGTTGTGATTTGTGTGTACCTGTTCACATGATGGATGATATCTAGGATGTTGGGTCTACAGTGATTGTTGTTGCGACGGATGTCTCTAGTTGTTGGTGACCTGTTGCAATAGCTGTTGGTTTAGTTGTTTGGAAATACATGTTAATTTTGATGTTATTGGGATGCGTTTACCCATGAATTCAATAACCAATACAGATGCTATCGCTAGGATGCTTCCTTTCTTGATTCTTTCAGGAACTTTGATGTTGTGGCTTGGCCAGAAGGTGAATTCTAGTGTCACATCGCTGCATGTTGTAATATAAGAAACGTTAATAATAATAATAAATTTTTTTATCCATATGTAATTTTTTTAATAAATGGTTAATAATAATAATGATAATAATAATAATAAAATAATGATGATGATGATGATGATGATGATGATGATAATAATAATAATAATAAGTGACTGACCTTAGCATCATCTCCTCGTCAACAATTGTAATCTTTCTCAGATTTGTTGTTGAGTTTGATGTCGTTGATTTTACTATTTATAGGTGTCAGATGTCACATGGCCAATGTAATCTGTAAATGCAACATATTGTATTGGTATATGTGATAAAGAGTAAATAGTTGAAATTCTAGTTGGTCATGTATTTTACCAGTAAGACTTTTTGTTCCTTTTGTTCTTGCCATGAGTTCATTGAAGGTAGCAAAATCAAAGTAGTGATCTGGGGTTTTGTTGTTGGTTGATGGAACAAAAGTTGCTTTCATTCCAAGCCTTAGGGATGCATCGTGAGCTACCACCGACATATATGTCCTATTTGCTAAGATTATGTAGTCGTTGATTAGGTAACACGATTTGATGGTGTTAAGTGAATCAAAATGGCTTGTTTGGTTCGTTGAGGTTGTTGCTTCTATAGAATCTCCCTAGCAATTGGTGTTATATCAGTTGATATGTAGGTTACAATTCTTTAATTTTAAGACGGTAGGACTTACATGTCATCGATGAGCAGATAACATAGTTCGGGCTTGTTGGGAGTGCGCGTCCATTTATTCAAGATACGAACTTCTATTGGTGAAGGAGTTTCAAACTCTTTGATTTCAAAAATGGGCATCATAGACATTTGTGTAAACATGCAGTTTGCAATTGAAAGTTTGATAGTTATTATTGTATTAAAAAAGGTGATTATGTGCAAAATGTGAAATCCTAATGGCAAACATGTTCCTAAAGATAATGTGGCATTGTTATGTGCTACCTATGTACCATTGTTGCCTATAATTGTTCTTATTATAGTTAGTAGGTTAGCATGGTATTTACGTATATGTATGTAAAAAAATGTGTAAAGTATTTTTTTAATTGGTATGTATGTGCTATGACTTATTCATGTATTATGTGGCGCAAGAAATCCGAGTAAACTATGTTTCTTGTTTCAGATGGTTCATTGTTTTCATTTGGTACTATTAAAACCTTTAGCGACTCGGGTTTGGTAGCTCTAGACATTGCTACATACAGTTGACCATGACTAAAAACTGGTTCTGGTAGATAAACTCCGATTTTGTCTAACGATTGGCCTTGGCTTTTGTTTATTGTCATGGCATAGCATGTTTAATTGGGAATTGTTTTCTTTTAAAAACAAATGGCAGCTCTTTGTCAGTATGGGTCAGGATTATTCGTGGTAAATATACTCGACGACCGATCATTGTTCCAGTCATGATCTCGACCTCGATAATTCTTTCCAACAGTTGGGTAATTATTAGTCTTGTGCCATTGCACAGGCCAGCGGTTGGATTCATGTTTCTAAGAAGAATTACTGGTGTTTTAAGCTTCAGTTCTAGGTGATGTTGTGGAAGGCCGTTAAAGTTCAGCAGGTTGAGGTATTCGTCTGGATATAACATCTCTGTGTCTCCATTGTCACCCGCATGTGGAACAATTGAATTTATGCTACTGTAAGTTTTGCTAGTTCCTGGACACATGGATAGTATATACCGACGCTATTCCGGAAGCTGCAATCGCAAGCACTACATAACCTTTGTAGCGGATAGCAGAGATAATTGTTGACCATAAGAACATTTTCCCGGTTCCACCATGGCCATAGACAAATGCTAAGATCTGTTTGCCGGATGTTAATAGTTGTGAGCACGTCCTCGTATACTGCTTTTTGCTCAGTATTTAACAGAGCTTTAGATGCCTCATGTTCACGTGAGAGTTGTTCTCTATCATAGTTTTTCTCTTCCATCAGTAGAGTCTTTCGTAAACGCTCCGTGAAATTTGCTGACGGCATTGGTAAACCAAATGATGATAAATTGTTACCGTTAGGACTTGAAATCAGCAACAATTGAAGCTCACATAGAATCACCTTTTTAGAGAGTGTTGTCGCTGAAGGGTTTTGTAGGGTTTCTGCATCGTATATGAAGTGTATCAGTTCAGATAATGCTGTATCTGAGTATTGGATGATGTGTTCGTTTGGAATTTGTATTTTGTTTGTGTTTTGAGGGTCATCCTTATGGGCTATGCCTAGTTTTCCGTCGCCTAATGATATGAGCCTTGAGGAGAACCGTGCGATGGAGGATGCTTCTGATTGGTTCATGCCAGGCCTTTGTAGCCTCATGCTTTGGGTTAGTTGATATATCTTAAAATGTCTCCATAGGTATGAGTTTGGTAATGAAGATGCAATTATATATGATATTGACGCTTTTCGAACAATTGGCAATGTTTGTCTGAAGTCTCCTCCTAGCAACATCGATTTTCCACCAAAAGGCTGGTAGTTAGTTGTTATCAAGAATGTCTTGAAGTGATTTATTCAATGACTCGAAGCATCGTCGATAACTCATTGGTGCTTCATCCAAGATAATTAGGATAGCTTTAGTTATCAATTGGGATAGGTGAGTATGTTTCTTGACATCACACAAAGAGTCATCTGCCAAATCAAAGGGTTTCTTGAACCGAGAATGAGCGGTTCTTCCGGAAGGCAACAATAACGACGCTATTCCGGAAGCTGTAACCGCAAGCACTACATCACCTTTGTAGCGGATAGCAGAGATAATTGTTGACCATAAGAACATTTTCCCGGTTCCACCATGGCCATAGACAAATGCTAAGATCTGTTTGCCGGATGTTAATAGCTGTGAGCACGTCCTCGTATACTGCTTTTTGCTCAGTATTTAACAGAGCTTTAGATGCCTCATATTCACGTGAGAGTTGTTCTCTATCATAGTTTTTCTCTTCCATCAGTAGAGTCTTTCGTAAACGTTCCGTGAAATTTGCTGACGGCATTGGTAAACCAAATGATGATAAATTGTTACCGTTAGGACTTGAAATCAGCAACAATTGAAGCTCGCATAGAACAGATTGTTGTCGTTCGGTGTCGTTGGCTATGTTATAATTTCATGCTAAGTCATCAGACATTTTGGACCAGTGTTCGTTCCACAATTGTAATGGATTTGAAATGTCACAATACAAAAGCATATGGATGAATAGCGATCGTAGCTCGGCAGCAGTGGCCAAACCTGCTGCTTCGTTAAAGGTATAGGACCACTCGTTGTCACCTTGAAGCAAGCCGAGCTTCGCGCATGCATCGCGAAAAGTTGATCAGATTTGGCCATCTACTGTCCGTATCAAAGCAAAAGACTGACAACCTCTCTGATGGTTTAGAAGCATTCTAAGAAAAAACTTTTCTCCTGAGCTTGGGTATACATATATCAGTCTTCCTATAGCTGGAGTTATACCATATGAACGTCTACGCCAAGAATTTGATCTAACGTCCCACGTGTATTCAAGCAGATAATCAACGTATCTTAGGTGTCGCCCTGACGGATCATAACGATTGTTGGAAAGCCATTCTGTTAACTTTGTTCGTGTAATAAACCTGTTTTCAACAATGTTGTTCAGGTTGTCATTATCCCTAAATGTTACGTTTTGTGAGTTTTCTTGGTAAACAGACAGAACCTGAACCGGTGGATTCCTCTCGTGTATTGGAAAATTGAATATTCTCTAGGAGGCTTCATGTGGGCATATGAAACGACCGTCTAAAAAGTTTGGATCTCATCTATGTGAGACGGAGCCTCATTTGGGATAGTGGGTTCATTAGGAGACTTTGTGATCTTGTAACGAACACGATCAGAACCTTTAGAAATGTATTTGAAAAGATATTTAATAAGCATACTCCAGCCATAATACTCGACGTTAATGTGCGCCATGAAGTGTAGACAAAGAGCACGGCTATAAGGAACAAGATATCTACTGTCGACAACCACATCATTCTTGTTTACAGTAAACCCCGAAGGTATGCGTCTGTAATGCACGTAACCCTTCTTATCGAAGAAAGTTGTTGTCTGGAAGTCTTTGGGAAAACCTTTAGAACACGATCCGTTAAACATGTAGGTTGAGCTCGGTCTAACTAAACCGCATGGACCATGAATCATTAGCTCTGTAACTACCTTATACAGTAATGGATCTTCAACAGGGTTAGGTATCTCAGCAGATATGAAGCTATCAATATCCGTTGGTTGCGTGACAGCAGACGTTCGGTTTACCCAAAGCAATAGATGGCAATGAGGGAGACCACTCTTCTGAAATTCTGTTATGTACAAATCTGCCAGAAGGTAAATAAAAAAACTGCATCATAGCTGTAATTAAATACTCACAGTTTGAATGAACACGAAGCAAATCTAAAGGTATACCTGCAGTGACCGTCGTGAAAGGTTTTTTCTTCTTAAGAAAGTTAATGAGAGATTTAACCTTAATTTGGAAGACTCTTGCTATTATATCAGGGTGGTCCTCTAGTTTGAAGGATGGAAAGCTAGACATATGCCTTTGAATCTCTGGCCATCACACATTACATGTAAAAGTTATGAAAAATTGAGGATTTCCATGGACTTTACATATTGCAAGGGCATCCAAGTAGTGTTTGTACATATAACGTGGCCCACCGGTGAACGAAGATGGCAAAACCATGCGTTTTATTATTGACCGACCTTCTGAGTCACCTCGTTCAATGACGTCATGAATGCATTGAAAAATTTCTGAACGGAAAAAATTTTGATTCATCCTAATGTAGAGCTGATGGTGCAAAATCCTAACATTGCTGTGTGTGATCAAGCTAGGTCTGTCTTAGAAAATCTTAACCAAGGTTGCAGATCACACAACAGCTAAGGTTATGTATGATACGATACTTGAGATGTTTGAAGGGAATTCTGAGCTGAAGAACATCAAGAAACAAAGACTCAAGCAACAACTTGAGAGATTCAAGTATAAAGATGAGGAAAGATTGAAATCAATTCTTGATAGATTTTTAGCTATTGTGAATGACCTAAGAATCACTGATTATGTAATGACAGACTTTGATTTAAACACCAAATTGTTGACTTCAATGCCAAAGGAGTGATATACAGCTAGCAAATTCATCCTTCATAAACCAAATTTTGAACAACTCAAGTTGGATGATGTAATTTGCTTTCTACAAGCTGCTGGGATAGAGATGATTGAGAACGAAATGTTAAAGGAAGAGAAGCCATGTTTCCAGGTGTCCAATGCTCTTATTGCACCTATGGGAAAGTTGTCCACCAAAAACCAACAACTTATCCCAATTATAGAAGAACCCACTGAACATGGTATAGATACACCTAAAGCATTTATTGGTGGTAGTACAAGCAACAAAGGAAGCCAGTCAAGGTTTAATGTTCAACTCATAGATGAGAATGATTCTGACTCCATGGCAAGTGGACATTCACCTTACACTGGTGGAAACAATGGTTAAGGAAGTGAAACTCAAGCATTGTTCTCTATGTTTACAGAGTCTTACAATGCATTTGTAGCCAAAATCATGATCCACACAAGTATCATTCAAGATGATTTAGAACAGATTGATGCTGATATTCTTGAAGATATGGACTTGAAGTGGCAAGCTGCAATGCTTGCACTCAGAAGCAAGAGGCTATTTAACAGGACTGGAAGACCTCAAATGTCCGGTCCAATTGAGATGAATGGATTTGATAAATCCAAGGCAATCTGTTACATTTGCCAACAACCAGTACAGTTTGCTAGAGAATGCAACCAACCTAGAAACTTCCAAGTGAATCAGTACCAGAACCAACAGCCAAGAAATCAGTTGCAATGTCAGTAGATCCAGCACAGAAACAACAATTACAATAACAACCCCAATTTCAACAACTATCAACAGCCACAAATGAATAATCAGCAAGTTGCGCCTCAGAACCAAAACTACCAAAGAAACCAGAACCCCCAAACTGCTCCCAATAACCCCAATAGAAACAATCAAAATCAACCCGGAAACCAAGGGAATGTAGCACTTGCTACACAACAAGAAGGGAATTTTGTTTGGAGGGATCATGCAGATGACATCACAAAGGCTAATGTTGCATTTATGGCAAAGATTGAAAATGAGGCCGAATCTTCTTCTTCACAGGCACCTTCAATCTCTACAACTGATTTACTTGAAACAATTTATGCATTGAATGTGAAAGTTGGTAAGTTGGAGAGTGAATGCTGTAGAAAACAAAGCATTTTTAATGGGTATCAAACAAGTGATTTAATCAATGAAGAAAAGATATGTGACTGAAATTGATGGTCTGAAGAAAATGATTGTTGAAGAAAAGGTAAAGAACACTAAGTTACAAGTTGAGAATGAGTTTCTAAAGAACTTAGTATCTACAGGAAACATCTGTGGTATTTTGAACCATGTAAAAGAGGAAGATAAATACAAAATTGTTCCACCACCATTCAACAACAATGATTTATCCAAGGTTGAAAAAGAAAAGAGAGAGGGATATCTTCAACAGTTTAGAGATGTCTTTCAAGACAAAGAAGAGTTCATTGACATTTACAAGAGGTTTGAAGTGAGTAAAGAGGGAGAGTTTGTAGTAAAGGAAGAAATTAGAGATGATAAGTCAATTGGAGTGCAAGTCTATGAGGATGACTTTGATGATGATGATCTGAATGTGGATGACTTAAGTGACTTAAGTGATCAGATCACAGACAAAGAGATTCAGGATGTAGAGAGAAACCGAAGACAGAAGAAACCTGACTCAATTGACAAACTTCCTTTGTTGCCACCTAGGCACCAAAAATGAAGAGACAAAATGAAATAATGAAGAGAGATCATGTGCCTTTTGACATATGTGAAAAGTCAAAGGTGAGTTATAATGCCGTAAGGCCACCAGGCAAAGAAGTTTTGAAAAGGATAAGTGACAATAACAAGAAAAAGGTCACTGAAATAATTGTTGGTGACAACTTCATTCCAGTATACCCTGTTTTCTCAAGCCATGAAGTGCTTGATATTGGAGAAGTTGAAACTATGGAAGAATATGAGAAGAGGCAGTCAAGGCATAAGGGAAACCTAGATGAAGAGCCTATGAATATGAAGAAAATTATCTTTGTGAAGAGCAAAACTGAAAGATAAGATATCAAGATTGAAGAGTTTGTTCCTTTTTCAATTGATTTTAATGGCATGAAAACTATGATGACACTTGAGATTAAACCACCTAAACCAAGTGAGAGATTCAGAAAAGGGAATGCTCATGAAAGTTTCAAAGGAAAGGTGTGGTGCAAAAAATGTGATGAATAACTTAAAACTTTTTCATGTTCCCAATGAGACAAAGTTTAGTCAAAACTTTTAGCTTTACAAACACAAGTATGATGAATACTTGGGAAAAGGAAAAGCTGATAACAGTGTTAAGAAGGAAGGGAGAGATGAAAAGAAACCAAAGAAAAATGTGACTAAACAAGTCAAAAGAAGCATATCTCCCAAGAAATGTGAAACTGTTGTCAAAAAGAACTTTCAACCTTTGAGAACTATCGCTAATCAAGATTCAAAATCAGTTAAGTCTGATGATTCTCAAAACTCACCAAACAATGAAAAGAAAAGAAACAAAGGTGTCTTTTCAAGAAAGAAACCACCTGAATTAACTGGTGATGAAAATTTTTTATTGAAGCATGGATTTGAACCTCAAGGATTTCTTTGGAAACCTAAAGGTGAAGTTAGGAGAAAAAGGAATTTGATGTAAGAAATTATTCAACCACTCAGGATTATTTAGTCAAAGACTGCCAGAGCATAATACCTAGTGTGCAAAGTCCAACAGAAAGTGGTTATGAAACTGACAAATCTGAAGATTGTGAAGTTGTACATGAATATCCTAAGCCCATTCCTCTCACAACCAATGCATCTATTGTTACTGAAACTGATAATTTGCAAGTTGAATCAGCTTGAAGTTCATCATCTAACTAATTACTCTCTTTGATATGTGCAGGAACAGTCCACTACACAGAATGATGTATGGTATATGGATAGTGGATGTTCAAGGCACATGACTTGTGACAAGAGGTCACTTGTTAACTATGAAGAGAAGTTTGAGGGTCTAGTAGCATTTGGTAGTGATGAAAATGGTGGAAAAATAGTTGGAAAATGGATCTTGACTAATGGAAAGGTAACATTTGAAAATGTTTTCTATGTGGAGGGTCTACAATATAACCTTTTGAGCATATAACTTTTTGAGCATATCACAGATGTGTGGAGGGTCTACAATATAACCTTTTGGATCTCACACTGTTTCATCTTAAGACCTGAATTTGTGATCCCACCTGATATGATTATGATGATGGCCCCAAGGAATGAAAATTTATATGAACTTAACATTAAAGATGTTGTTTCAAGGGGTGGTACATGTTTTGTTTCAAAAGCCACTGAAAATGAGTCAAAATTGTGGCATAGAAAGCTGGGACATGTAAATCTCAAGAATATGAACAAACTAGTCAAGGGTAAGCATGTCATTGGTTTACCTACTAGGGAGTTCAAGTAGGATGAAAAATGTATCTCATGTCAAAAGGGAAAGCAACACAAGTCTTCACACAAGACTAAACTCATCAACACAATTGATCAAGTGCTTGAGATGCTTCATATGGATCTCTTTGGTTCTGTGAGTGTACCAAGCATTAAAAAGAAAAAATATTGTCTAGTGATCATTGATGATTTCTCAAGATACACTTGGGTTTATTTCTTAAGTTCAAAAGATGAGACTGCTGAGTTGATTATGAATTGTGTAACCCGGATTGAGAATCAACTGGATGCAAGGGTTAAAGTTATGAGAAGTGACAATGGTACTGAGTTTAAAATTGGAATTATGGAAGAATTCTGGAATACAAAAGGAATACTTCAACAATTCTCAGCTCCTAGGACTCCTGAACAAAATGGTGTTGCAGAAAGAAGGAACATAACACTCATTGAAGCTTCAAGAACCATGCTAGCAAGTGCTTATCTTCCTATTACTTTTTGGGCAGAAGCCATTAACGCAGCCTGCTATGTTCAGAACAGGGTACTTCTCAACAAAAGTCAAGTCAAGACAAGACTCCTTATGAAATCTTGTTTAAAAGAAAGCCCTACATCAAGTTTCTCAAGACATTTGGATGCAAGTGTTCACTTTTGAACACCAATGATTATTTAAACAAGTTTCAAGAAAAATCCTTGGATTGCTTCTTTGTTGGCTACTCTACACACTCAAAGGCCTACAAAGTATATGTGAAAGATCATTTGAGTGTGATTGAATCCTCTGATGTAATCTTTAATGAAAATCAGTTCAACACAGTTGATGGTGCAGCATGGCTGTTTGATCTTGAGAAATTGATCAAGTCTTTCAAGATCTATCCTGAAGACTTTGATGAATCATTTTACAAGACCAGAGTGATTGAAGAGACAAATCAGAAAACATTAGATTTGGAAAAGTTGTAGAACAAGGTTGCATGTAAAGAAGGTGAATATACATTCATAAAGAATCTATCAAGTGCAAATGTTGACCAAGTTCAAGATAATGATCAAGAGCACAATCAGAGTCCAGAAACAAGATCAGGAAAATAGTGATCAAGACAATCAAGTAGTACAAGACGATCAAGTTCATAGTGGGGAAGATCCAAGCAACCAAACTGGTGAAGAGGAAACTGCCACAGGAACAATGTTTCAAGATTTATTTGATAGATTAAATTTGGGAAACAATGGTGCATCTACCTCAAGACAGAACAATGAGGAAACACCTGAAGTTGATGATGCAACAGCTGATTTGATCATTAATGAACCATATCTCAATGAATCAAATCTTGACACTACTGTGTCTACATATATGATAGTTCAAACCTCTTATGTTGAAAAGAATCATCCTTCTGAGAACATTATTGGAGAGATAAATGAAAGAGTTACAAGAAGTCATTCTGAATCTGCAAACATTTGTTTGTAGTCCTGCTTTCTATCCCAAATAGAACCTAAGAACATTGTTCAAGCATTGAAGGACAACAATTGGGTAGAGGCCATGCAAGAGGAGTTGACTCAAGTCAGAGATCTACATGTATGGGAACTTGTAGACAGGCTAAGAAACAGATATGCAATTGGTACCAAATGGGTTTTCTGAATTATAAGGGATGAAAGAGTTATCAAATCATCTACTTGAAAATGGTTTCCAATGGGGAGCTATTGACAAGACCTTCTTTTACAAGAAGAAAGGAAGATATTTGCTCTTATTGCAAGTTTATGTGATTGACAATATATTTGGGTCAACCAATGAACAGATGTGCATGGAGTTTGAAGAGGTTATGAAATCCAAGTATAGTATAAGCTCAATGGGAGAAATGAACTTCTTCCTTGGATTGCAAGTTCAACAGAAGACTGAAGGGATTTTCATATACCAGTCTAAGTATGTGCAGGATATACTAGACAGATTCAAGTGCAATGATCTAAAAACTACTTCAACTCCTATGGATCAAAAAGAAAAGATGATAGCTGATGAAAAGGGGGAGCCAGTGGATGAACATGAATACAGAGAAAGAATTGGATCTATGATGTATTTGACTGCTCCAAGGCCTGATATCATGTTTGCTGTGTGTGTCTATGCAAGATTCCAATCAAGTCCTAAAGTTTCTCACATGAATGCAGTCAAGAGGATCTTTAGATATTTGAAAGGAAGACCTGATATGGGAATTTGGTATCCAAATAACCGGTCCTTTGATCTGATTGCCCACACAGATAGTGATTATAATGGGTGCAATATGAGCAGGAAGTCCACTTCAGGAGGTTGTCAATTTTTGGGAGACAGATTGGTGTCATGGCAATGCAAGAAGGAGACAACAGTGTCAATCTCAACTGCAGAAGCTGAGTATATTGCTGGCATCTGCCTGCTGTGCACAAGTCCTCTGGATTCAGAATCAGATGCTGGATTATGGTATAAAATTCTTAAACACCCCTATTTACATTGATAATACTGATGCATCTTTTATTGTTAAGAATCCTGTGCAACATTCCAAGACTAAGCACATTGAAATCAAACATCATTTTATAAGAGACTGTAGTGAAAAAGGTTTAATTGAAGTGAAAAGAGTTGATACAAGTGATAATTTGGCTAACCTATTCACAAAAACACTTGATAGAACCAGGTTCAACTTTCTTCTGAAATCCCTGGGGATGATCAACTCTAAAGAAGTATGATTCATGATGTGTGCTTATTGAGCAAACTGAATATCTTTTCAAAGTCTCAATGGATGTTGTGTGTATGTGTTTGATTATGATACTTTCTGATGTTTAACTGTTATGTGCTTAACTGATTCTCTGTGCAAATTAGGTATCTTTGATACTTATGCTTGTTTATCAGTTGGCTTGTAGGATGTTATGATAAGTATTTTGAATTGACATACTTGATTATAAGCTTATCTGATGTCAAAATTGAGTGTTTGAATATGTGAGTAATCTGATCTGATGTTGTTGTTAGGATGTATTAGACTATACATAATGTGAAGTTTGTTTGTTTTAATGATGTCATTAATGATTATAATTTGATTATGTTACTTGTCTTTGTGTCAAAATGTGTTTTTATGTCAAAATATTATGCTCACATGAAAACTGCTAAGAAAATTTTGATCAAAACAATTTTTGATAAAACAGAGCAAGTTGTTTATGGTGTAGAGATATGATAATACTATTCAGTTCAAGCTTTAAAGAAGCTTAAAAAAATGTTTTCAATGAAAAGACTCAAAAGAGTTAGTTTTGCTTAAAATTATGTCATTTTCTCAAGTCAGAGGAACATATACTTGTATATGTTTGGTCCTGTCATCTATTTATAGATTTAAAGGATAGCCATTTATCCAAAGACTGAAAGCATTCGGGGCAATTGTAATTTGTTCTTTCACTTAAAATTATGCCATTGACTGTAAGCCAAAAGGACATGTATTTTTTTATGTGTTTGGTCCTGCTGACTACCTCTAAAGAGACATGATAGCCATTAACCTGGAAGCTAAGAGTAATTGGGGTGTCTGAAAATTTAAATATGGGAAATGATAGTAAATTGAATACTTAGCCAATCATATGGATTTAATAGGCTAAAAAGGCACTTAGTACAGTCATTAACATGTATGGTTGCTTTCCCATGATGTGTAAAATCTAAGGTGAAATAAACATAAAGAATCTACTAAGCTTAATGTGGAGTTACGTTATTGTCTATGCATGTTCCAAGATAAATCTTTCCGAATGATAGGCTAGAAAGTGAATATCCAGTAATACACGAGCCCATTAGTATTTGGTCCCCAAAATGAAGTATCTATTCAAAAAATTGACAAAGAACAAAAATGAACAAAATGCTGATCAAACAACACAATGTTGTTATATGTTCACAAACTGATGTTACAAAAAAAAATCACAAGTTCTGTCACTAAAAGTTTTTAACCAAATCCAGGGGGTCAAAGTCAAATCAGGGTGATCTGGAGAAAGCCAAATAAGCCTTGAGAATAGATATGGAGCTTTAGAAAACATTATGTGTTGTCCATTGAGTTTTATGCATCTTAATTGAACATTAATCATATATCACCAAAGAAATGAAATTCATGCTAAGTCAAGACCTGCTGTTAACCCGTCTAATACTGTCATAATAATGCTGAGAATGAAGTATTAAGAAAGCTACTTAATTTATATGATCCCATTCTTGAGATCTTTTCAGGAAAAGTTAGAAAACGTTTTGCAAGGAAACATAACTGAAATTTGATCTCTTAATGCACCATTTGCTCTTAAACAATGATCTTTAATGAAAAAATATGTTTGATAATTCGTTTAAGTCAAAAAGAGTATCATTTTACCTCAAAAGGTTTGAATATGTATTTTCGAGTATGGTTTAATGTTTTATAACCTTTTCGAGCATACTTAGACATTTTGGTCTAATTTCATCCTTATCGAGCATACTTTGAAGTCTTTACACTTTTCGGGTAGAGTCTACTACTTAACTTGAAATTCTAACCTTCTGAGTAGGCTTGATATTTAATTATGTCTGAATATGATGTTTATTAGCAAGCTTTTATCTAGTTAAGACTTTCTAGCATACCTTAGGGATTTGATTGAGAGTATAACTGTTACTAACAAGCTACTTGATATGTTTGAATATACTGTTCACTAGCAAGCTTTATTGTTTTCTGAACTTTCTAGCATACTTAATTGTTTTATAGGTTGTAGTAAGTTAGTCTAGCAAGTTTTGTAATTAAACATGTTACTTCCAGCAAGCTTTAATGTTTTTATACTGTTTAGCACACTTAGGTGATTGTTTAATTGTTTGAATTCATTTTACAAGCTTTGTGATTTTGAATGTGTCCTTGAATTTGTCTTATTATGTTCAAGCAAACTTAAATTCAATCACACTTGATGATTATGTGAATTTGAATAGGTTTCTTTGAAATTACAAGCGTTTTCGGGCAAACATAGTTTCCCGGGCATACTTTATGTTTCGAGCACGCTTTGAAATTCTCAATTGTTCTCTCAACATTCTTGGTAATTATTCAAATTTTTTATTTTCGAGTACACTTTGTGTCTTAAACTCATCTCTAGCACACTTTGCTTATTCAACAGTGTCTCGAGCACACTATGTATAACAGTTTATTTGAATGATTATGTGCTAACTGTTTATACATTTTCGGGTAAGGTTTGAGTTAGTCAGACATTCGAGCAAGGTTGACAATTAGAAATATATCTAAGATATTATTTTGGGATTCTTAACTGATTCCAAGCAAGGTTGACTATTTGATGTTTTATACTTGATTATTTGTCTTGTGATTTATTTCTCGAGCAATCTTGTATTTCAAGTAAGCTTCCTTCATTTTACTTAGATTTATTTCTAAAATACTTTATTCTGAAATAACTCTGAAACGAGCACGCTTTGTAAAGCCTGACTTTTCCGAGCAAGGTTTGCAAAAAGAACTTTATTGAGCAAGGTTTTCAATGTGAATATATTTAATGGATATTGTTACTGTTTGACAGCTATTAACTCTCTACATGACAAAATGCATTTAAAACTCACTTTTAAAAATGTATAAAAGAGGGAGTTAGTGAAATTTTCATCACTCTCACTTCCCTCTCCTTCCACACTTGCTATTGTTTCAGAATATCAACCGACTTCGTCTCAAATTTCCTAACCCTATTTTATTAGCCCACACAATCCGACACGGTAAGCATCAATTAAGTATTTTCCGACCATGATTGATTAATAATGGGCTTTGATCATTCATGTTTATTAACTCTCTGTTTCTTGTGTAGGTTATCAATTTGTCGAAGACCAGGTTCAACAAACATTTCTTTACTCTTTCTTTAAATTATAACCTAAATCGTTCAAAGTTATGAGATTATGTGTTGTGTTTTGTAATTGGGGGGTCTAGCTTGGCTGGTGGGTTTTTTCGTGTAATTGGCATGTCGTTTACATGAACTAGTATGATACTCTGTCATACTACTTGTTTTGTTTTGGTTGAAGTTTTAATCGAATCACCGGGGTAACCCTTTACCCAAAAAAATAAAAAATAAATAAATACCCTAGATTACAGGCATATTGGTTAAATCTTCAAAAGTCTAAACTTTCAATCACGTATATCATAAACGTTATGCGTCACACGCATAAATACTCAACATGACGATTGGTATCAAAGCCATTGGTTATAGTGAACTAGAGTGTCTAGTCTATAACTAAATGACTCATTAAAAACATTTTCATTGCATTTGCATTTAGATAACATGCATAATATTTTAATTTACGGATATTAATGTCACCAAAGATGTCGTCCTCAACACTCACTCGCTCTAAGCACTTTTCCTCAACACTGCAAACAATAAATCGGCTCCCGATCGCCACGCTACTATGGAATGTAATGCGCTAGTCCTTGTTCCCGCATTAGCCGCTGGCACCCTTATAGTGGATGGATACTTATACGATTGAAGACTCAAAGTTGTGTTTCCACGCGTCTAATGTTAAGTGGTTGGAGGACAATTTTTTCGGCGCCCAAACAAAGCTTACGCATAATTTTCTAACTCGAGGACGCACATAGTGGACAATTCTTTCGTCCATTCCATTCTTTAAAACTTTAATAATAGGCTAAAACTTTCACTTTCCTTAATATTCGATATGCGAGAATGAAACTAAATGCCGAGCTCGAAATTTGAAAGTGCCCGAACAATCATGCAAGGCAAATTATTATTATGAGTGCATGCATAATAATGAGAAACTTTGCTTGAAAAGTCGGGCGAGTTCTATGATTCTATCACAAGTTCATATAATCCCAAATCTTAAGTTCATTAACCGAGATCTAGTCTTTAAATAAACGAACCTCTGTAAGGATAACCAAAACAATACCCTATGCCAACCTATGAATATTTCTCTATTCTGCATTGATCGGTCAAAGCACAATGCGGCAACACGACCGGTTATGTATTTTGTTAAGATCATCTCTTGGTTTATAGGTTTTCTAAACCGATACAAAACCCAAAACGATTTGTAACTCGTTACTTAATAAAAAAAGAAGAAATTGTTTCATATATAATCTAGGTCTCTACCATTTCCATGTGCTTCTAGTATAGCACAAGTCACTTTGTGGCTCCCTACCTCATTCCTTCCAATGGCTATGAAGCTTTCTGTTGGTCTTACCTACAATTGAAGTGACTCGACTTAGAAGCGATCGACACACCATATGATGTAATACAATAAAAATTCCTAGTTTTCCCTTGTAAATGGAATTGCATTCCTTTAATCAAAACTCCTTGCATACACTTTCTCATTGTTTGTATCATATAACATTCTTTATATATTCGACGTCTTCGGCATACACTTGTAATAAGACTAACAATCCGGATGTACTCTACCTTCATTGAAACCTTCTATCGGGTTCTAAACTACCTTAATGCAACCTATTGAATCTTTCATTTCATTCATTTCGTTGACTTTGGTAATCCTCTCTTCTTCCCATAACTATTGTTAATGCCATAATCCTTACGCTTATTGTAATCATAACATTCTTTCATAGTTGGATTTAGAAAGGGTTAACTTCCTTGACAACACTTTAACAGACCACCGACAGTTGATTTCATCATTTAGCATGATGATACAACCCAACGTCCAACATTATAAAGTTTATCGAATGGTCTTCCTCATATAAAGGTTAATTTGTTGCTTCCTTTGATGCCTTTCAAACTCTTACGCATCAGTCTCATCCAATATTACTTATACGTCATTTCCTATGATCATCGGAGTATAATTCATTTTATAAAATCTATCCTTGATTATCAACTCATACTCAAATCCCCATACGAATGTTAAGTCCAAATTTTCTTTAACTATCGATTATCTTTATTAGGGCCTAAAACTAGGACTCGTTAATATAATTCACATTTTTTTTGAACGTATGATTTCATAGTAACACTTAAATTTTTGCACGCACATCACGTTTACATAAACTTCTATGTTCATATATATATACATATTTGATCAACATACTACCCGCCTTCCACATATTAAAATCTAAACACTTACTTGTTCGAAACTACCACCTATACATAAATATGTTATATTTTAAGGACGAATTTTCAAAGCGTCATATTGGTTGATAGCACTTGTAAGACTAACGAAACATTAGAGTACTAATCAACTAGATTTTCATAATAACTATAGCCTTTAAACTCTATTGACAATATATATTTTAGGAAAAAGTAGAAGTTTACGAATGGATTCCTTATAGTTGTGGACCAAATAGCTATCTCAAAACTTATTAATTAATACTCGAATCATTTTAGACAGGTTCATCCAAAATACTAACGCTACCTTGCTTCCGCACAACCTGTACTTCCATGTTTAACCATTATAATGCCCCAAGTCTCAGTTCGTTTAAGTGTAATTCCTCGAATCATCTAGTTCCTTTATTTAAGACCACATAGTTCGATAAGTCCATCATTTAATATATATATATATATATATATATATATATATTTATATATCGATTCCTATCATAACCCAACATCAAGAGCCTCTTTAGATGATCCTATTAAAATAAATACACGTCGCAACTTCACCATCCAAATTCGATTATAAAACAATAGAAAGTATTAGCATATATCTTTATTTGGTGCACCTTCGAAATTTCGGATCGTCCCATAACCTATTAGCACATTTCCCTAAAATGTATTCTTCAACATTCGACAAATAATTGAATAAATAAATAAATAAATAAATAAAAATGAACCGTTGTGTTCGACAAACGACTACAATGATTCCTGCTTCATACACATACGCGTCTCTCCATTTCATTTTATGACAGTTGTAAAGTCACCTAATGACTCAGTTCAGACCTCAACATCAACTGAATTTCGGGACGAAATTCACTTAACAAGGGGAGAATGTGACAACTCGCAATATCCGTACAATTCTTAAACAAAAATTAGAAGTAATTACATTACATAAATACCCTAGATTACAGGCATATTGGTTAAATCTTCAAAAGTCTAAAATTTCAATCACGTATATCGTACACGTTACGCGTCACACGCATAAATACCCAACATGACGACTGGTAAACGCAAAGTTAAGTCTTAATCATGCTAAATTTAAACTAGTTGAGTATATAGCTTAAATAAATATCAAGAGCATATTGGAAATAGCTCTAGTCTACCATCAAGTAGGAAGAAACGGGTTCCTAGGTGTTGCATGCATGCTAACCAAAGTACATGAGCACATGCATTAACCAAATCTAAGACTTTCACGACTTAGTGATTCGTGTGAGAAAATAGGGAACTATCTTTATCCTAGGACGAAAGATATTATATAAGAGTATTATTCTATATTGGGATTGAGAAAAGTTAAACAATGAGAAATTATATAAAAGCCATACCATTCTTACCCAACCCTTCAAACTTGTGACCCTTTTCCTTTTCTCTGAACACAAACGAGACATGCATGCATGTACCTTGATATAATAAAATAGACATGCACCAAAAGGTGTAAGAAACATAAAGGGTTAGAACACTATTACCACCCTTGCATAAGGTGAATACCATATTAAAATACTTATACCAAATAGATAGGTTGAAAAGTCAAGAATAATAAAACACTTTTAAACCACCTTTCTTTTGTGCCTTCCATCCTCACGGGTGGGTTTGTACCCACACACATATATAACTAGCATGGGTGGTTGTAATACACATATTAGTAGTTATATATAGATCCTTAAGAACTAAAAACCACGCCACAACACTTCCTAGCATTGACAAAGACAAATCTCACATCTCTCTCTTACCTTTTCACCTTACGGCTCACCACCACCTTACCAAATCAATCTTATTTTCAAATCTCTAACAAACACTCTTGCATGCACACCATTCTCTCTTCTGGTTCCTAACCGATGGCCACCACAACCCTTAACCACCATCCTTAAGCCACGACCACCATCATCAATCATGGTTCCAACCGTAAACCACCATACGCCACCGTAATTTTCATTGTAAACCACCCCAAGACCTATCGCCATCTCCAAAAGATTCCTTTAATTTCACGCACACTAGTTTCTGGAAGGTCTAAGAACGCTTAAGAAGGAGATTCAAGTTCTAGGAGTTTAATTCAAATGCTAGTGCTCAAGATCTTTTCTATTTAGCTCCACCATAAGAGTATTTCATTTATAGTAAGACTAGATCTAACCCACTCTCTTGTTCATATGATTTTAGTTAAGAGGTTATGTTAGAGTTGGTTCACCCAAGTTGTCAAAACAAGAAATCATAATGTTAACGGAACTAATAAATGATCAGCGTAAAAACGTATTTTAGAAAACTTGTTAAAATATTATGTTTACTAGATATGAAGACATAACAGAGTATTTTAAGACACAATTAATTCGATTTCAGCTATACTCTAAAATAGATATTTAGAAATATATAATTATTTTTTTTTTTCAAGAAACACATATACAAAAAAATATATATAGTTATATATACATGAATACTTATGTTCGATTATTATAAAATATTCTTCACTTCATGTGATCGACAACTATAGTTATATTAGATATAACTACTCGATTCTCATATGACGTTTTACTAAGTATACAATATATATTAAATATTTTAATTAAACATATCTATGATATTTAAAGTAATATATAATAAGTAATTTCTTAACCGCTTATAAAGGTATATTGTTAAATATTTTTAACTTAATACTTTGCTCCAAAAAAATATATAGATATATAGTGTCATACATATTTGCTTTCTATTATCTAAATTACAAAGATAAATATATAAATGGATTTATATAAAATGAAGTGCAATAAACCTAAATGTATCACCAATGAGTCGTGTTATCACATAAGTCTAGGTGTTGGGTGAACACATAGCTCAAACCGCCATACATATTTAGTATCTAGAAACGACCTTAAGTTAGTCGTACTTGTATTAGGACGCGCGTAGGAAGATTACAAACAAGAACTCTTACACATCACTCACTGACGCCAAGGTGAGTTTCACAACCCCGCTTTACTGTTTTACTATTTTTGGGGTGGAAACATACTTAATCTTTTAATGAGTAATAAATAATCTTTATATAATCATGAGTAACTCGAGGCCCTTAGATCTACGGATCAATGCATTCTATAATCATTAACTATGGGTTTAGCCGAGGAATATGTGGGTAGTACTATCGGGATTGATCCCCCGCTCATGGTTAGTCGCTCTAACCGACGTGTTAATGGGAACACATATTCTATAATTCACACAGAGAGGCACGGTTACCGGGCATACATATGGATTTGGGTTTGATTATAGGCACATTGTCATATATTAATTCGTATTCTTAGCTAGTCTACGGAGGATTATCGATCTTGTTTAGGTTATCGTATATTATATTGCATTGCATAAACTCATTTATATATCTAAAAGGGCTTTTACGTAAACTTTTTGGACAACGTTTTCACTGGGAAAACGCACTCATATCAAACAAAGTTTTCAACTTCATAAATAAGTTTTAAGCTACATTTTATTCATAAAGACATAATTAACTTTTAATCCACGTTTTATTTACATAAAACATGAACAAGTTTTAAAGCACGTTTTTGTTTTGAAAACATAAGCTTTTGATAAATGTTTTAATCATGAAAGCATATATTTTAAAAAAGGAAAATGCCATAAAAAACCAACATACTTTCTGTTTTTTCGCACAAAAGTCCCTCAGTAATCTTTTGCACGTTAAAGTCCCTGCACATGTTAAATTTGAACAAGGAAGTGATGTAACTTTTAAAAACAATATGAGATTGATTTTTTGAAGCTTTAAATGTTTTTTCCTAAACTTTATACTACGTGAGTAGGATGTGTTCCTTGTATAATGGATTCTTGGGAAGATATAGCCAAAAAAACATTTTTCTATTCACAAATATTTTTAATTAACCACGATTAAAATTATATCAGACAACTTAAACAATTTTATTATATGTTTTTGCGTTCAGATTTGTTTAAATTATTTAGTACTATTTCAGCTAACTAATAGTAAGTATGTTGGCTTAAATTCATCACATATTCATCTTAGACATGGTTATTACATTGTTATTATTATTATTTGCTACACAAGGATTTTAAGTGTTGGATGTAGCAATTTTGATAGATGAATTAGAAAATTAGGTGGAGACAGTGGAGTTGTTTAATTCTTTGTAGTTATATACATATATAACATTAACTATAGCGTTGGAAGAAATTATATATTCACACAAACTTGAGGAAAAATCAAATATACAAGAAAAAAAATCAATTTCATTGTTTTTAAAAGTTACGTCACTTCTTTGATCAATTTTAACATGTGCAAGGACTTTTACGAGCAAAAAGTTGTTGAGTGGTTTTTGTGTGAAAAACAGAAAGTATGTTGGATTTTTATGATATTTGCCATTTTAAAAATCATTACTTTTTTTATACATTTTAAATATTTGAAACTCAATATTCTCAAAACAACGGGTTTAATCATACATTTAAAACCTGTGAACTCACCAACATTATGTTGACTTTTAAGTATGTTTATCAGGTTATTATATTCAAGAAGATATTTCGGGGAATATACAAGCATAGCATCGCATGTAGGATCACCACGTTAATCAACAGCTATGATTATCCATGAAGGTCGCGCACCTGCCTTTCCGCCTTGGCGGGGTGTGACACAAAACCTCTCACCAACACCAACTCAATCACCACCAACAACTCAATTTCCTACCCATTTCCAACCCAAGACCCACCCATAGAACAAACCTTAGACCAACTCATAACCCAAACCATATCCCAACCCATTCAACCCACCAAACCTATCCAATCCCCACCTCAATCACCACCTACCCTAACCAAAGCCCACCTGAACCTTTCTCTACTTCACCACCTCTAACCCCTCCCTCTGGTACTTACCTTTTTGACAAGAATTTGGAACTTATGATGGAAAATGCCACTTTGATGAAGAGAAATGAACAAGTGATGAAAGAAAATGATGAATTGAAACAACAGCTGGCCCAATCTCAATTGCGAATTCAAACCCTTGAGGCGGAGGTTGAGAAGACCTCAACTGCCCCAAAACAAGGGGAGAATATTGAAGAGGCTACTGTCACTAATGAGATTATGGATGAGGAGATGGAGGATACAGGGTGAAGGTTGTGGCTACTGATGGTTTGACAAGTATATTAAATTCATATGATAAGAGTGATGGTGAGGATAGTGGTGAAAGGATGATCCTTGATGAGGATTATGAAGGTGATAGATCTGGTGATGATGAACAGAACTATGATGTGAACAATGAAGTGTTGAATACTATTGCTGGAGATGTTGATGACGAGTTGTTAAGAAAAGAGAAAGAGAGTGATGCTGAACTGAGAAATCAAACCATTAATGACGTAGTAACAACTGAAGCACTGACAACTGATATAGTGGCTACTGATGTACAGATTTGAAGCAAATGCAACTGAGGAGATAATTTTAACTGAGCAAGAAACTATTGAAGAAAGCTCCAAGAGGATTGTACATGACAAGGAGGTGAGTGACTTGAGTGATGACATTAATAACTTTCCCCTAGAAAAAGAAGAAAAGAAAAGAAGATTAGAAAAGGGGAAAGCTATTGCTAATGATGATGAGGAAGAAGAGTCTGTTAAGGCAAACATTGATGAAGAGTAATAGGATGAGAATGTTGTTGCTGCCAGAAGGCTTGAACAAGTTATAAATGAAACTAGGAGAGGGAATTCATTGCCCAAACCCTAACTACTGAAGAGAGCTGGCAGAGCAAGAAATTTGATTGATCAAGCTAACATTGCAAAAGTTTTTGATGAAGAAGGTGTTGAGGAACAAGAGGTGATTGAAACCTTGAAAAAGATGAAAAGGGCTGAAGAGGTTGATAATTCCTTAGCCATGGTTGTAACTATGTTCAGTCAATCCAAAAATCAACCTGACAAAGAACCTGAGAAGGAGACTGAGAAAGCTAAACATAAAGAACATTCAAAGAAGGGGAAAACTGGAGAAACAATAGAAACTTTGCGGGAAAAGGTCTCCAAGTTGCATGAGGAGTTCACAGCAAAAGTGAATAGATTTGCAAATATGTACACAAGAAAAGGGAAGGCTGATGAACAGGCTCATAAAAACAAGTTAACAAATAGGGCTAAGTTGGATAATGAAAATGAATGTTTTGTTGAAAGTCCTGAAGAGAAGAAAGCCCTTTGAGGCCTGTTCCAATCAAGATACTAAGGCCTGATGATTTACCCAATCTAAAAGAAGCCAGATGGGATGATAAAAATGAGTATTTTGTTAAAAGCCCAGAGGAGCAGGCAAGTCCAATAAGGCCTACACCAATTCGGATAGTTAGGTCTGAGGATTTACTCAATCCCGAAGAAGCAAAAATTGATGCTGTGAATGAGTCTACTGAAAAGAAAGATACGACTGAAGAAGATGACTCTGATAATGATAATGTTGAACAAGGTGATAAGCTTGCTGAGGCTGTGAAAGTTGATATTGTGTCCTCTCAT
>NW_027503580.1:0-29449 GCF_021521415.1 Bidens hawaiensis
GATGTGATATGCGTGAGCATGTGATGCGTAAGCATATGTAATATGCGTGTGCATATGTGATGCGCGAGCATAAGTGGTGCATGAGCATGTGATATGCGACTGCGCTCAAGCATCATGGCGGCGCGCAAGTAGAATGGCGGAATGGTTAACCCGCGGTGGCGCGCATGTGACGTGGCTTGTGTTAATAGGTTTGATTATGACGGCGTGTTGAGCGGAGCGGAGCCGCGTTCGGTCTTGTATTCGGCGCGAAAGCCGTATGGGTTTATGAGGATTCCCAACCTTTAAGTTTGGCGCATGGCCTTATGGGTTTGAGGATTCCCAACCTTTAAGTTTGGCGCGTGGTCTTATGGGTTTATGAGGATTTCCAACCTTTAAGTTTGGCGCATGGCCTTATGGGTTTATGAGGATTCCCAACCTTTAAGTTTGGCGCGTGGCCTTATGGGTTTATGAGGATTCCCAACCTTTAAGTTTGGCGCATGGCCTTATGGTTTATGAGGATTTCCCAACCTTTAAGTTTGGCGCGTGGCCTTATGGGTTTATGAGGATTCCCAAATTTTTAAGTTTGGCACTTGGCCCTTATGGGTTTATGAGGATTCCCAACCTTTAAGTTTGGCGCTTGGCCTTATGGGTTTATGAGGATTCCCAACCTTTAATTTTGGCGCGTGGCCTTATGGGTTTTATGAGGAATTCCCAACCTTTAAAGTTTGGCGCTTGGCCCTTATGGGTTTATGAGGATTCCCAACCTTTAAGTTTGGCGCTTGGCCTTATGGGTTTTATGAGGATTCCCAACCTTTAAGTTTGGTGCGTGGCCCTTATGGGTTTATGAGGATTCCCAACCTTTAAGTTTGGCGCTTGGCCTTATGGGTTTATGAGGATTCCCCAACCTTTAAGTTTGGCGCTTGGCCTTATGGGTTTATGAGGATTCCCAACCTTTAAGTTTGGCGCGTGGCCTTATGTGAGCATGCACGGCGACGGAGTGGTGACTCGCGGGCGCGCGTGCATGGCGGAGGAGTTGCGCTCACGCATGTCGGCGGAATGGTGACCCACCAGCGAGCATGCGTGGTGGCAGTCCTTCTGCGCAAAAATCCACATGGTGGAGGGTCTTTTGCGCGAAACCCGCATGGTGGTTCCCGCGGTGGCACATTGCATGGCTGCGGAGTGAGAATCCGCGAGCGCGCGTGCATGGCGGCGGAAGTCTGGTAATTTTTGGATCTACAATTTGAGAGATCTGTAATTTTAAAACCTAAAATCCAGGTCTGTAATCTAGATCAAGATCTGTAAATCAGATCTAGATAGATCTGAAGCTCGTAGCGGAGAGAAATTTAAAACCATCACAGATCCGGGGGCTTGATCATCCGAATCAGGTAGTTTCTTTTTTGCACAGATCTGGAAGCCTCTTTTAGATCTATGGATCTTTTTGAGCTTTAATAAAACAAGCCTTGAAGCCTTTTCTGTAAACTTCCAGATCTGGGTTTTTCCTGGGAGAGATCTGACAGCCGAGACGAAAATCGAAGGGTAAGTTCGTTGTCGTCCCACGGATGGCGCCAATGTCGAAGCATGAAATGAATCTGACCTGATCCATGACGATGTTTCCACGGATTTCGAGATGAACGAACCGCGACTTGATCTTCTTCTTCGATTGCTTGAGACCTGCAATGGCTTTTCGGGGGTGTGGAGGTGACTGCTAAGAAATCCTGAGGATCTCTTGTTTACAGACACAAAAATAGGGTGGTGGCTCTTATTGAGCATGACCCCCTAACAAGGAGGTTGGAGACCTCCTTATATAGAGAGCCTCATGGCCACCATCATGGTACCCTAATGGGCCTAGCCCAGTTAGGGTTACCTCCACAAAAACCCCCTCAGCCCAATAACATTGTATTAGTCCATATAATAAAATAAGCCAAACATAATAAAATTTAGGGTCGTAAAACCGGTTTAGTACCATACCCCTACACTTCCAAATTCCTTTACCTTCTTTAGGATCTTTCAGTGGGTGAGCTAGCTCGTCACTTTGGACAACGTCCTTCAATAGCTTCTTTAGCTGGAAGTAGTCATTGGTGAGATGTCAAATGTCGTTGTGGAAGGCAACACGTTTGTTTGCCGGCTTAGATTGCGGGCGAGGAGGACGGAAGTTATGCTTTATTTCATCGGTTTCCAATATTTCTTTTGGAGTTTTTGTGAGAACCGAGAAAACCAATTTATTCTTTCTCTTGTGGTCTTCATTGGCAAAAAGGATGGTTTCTGTCATCTAACCTTCTATGCTCGTAGTGCTTGGATGGGTGCTTCTCGACAAAGGACTAGAATTGAGGCTTCTTCCCTTCTGAGGAGTGGTTTATCCAGCTTCCCGAGTCATGTTTTCTTGTTTCTTTATTGTCCAAAAACTTCGTCACCTCGAAGGTAAGCTTCAATTATTTCGAAAGCTTCCTTCATGGTTTGGGGATGGTTATCATGAAACTTTCTCACAAGCTTCTTTGTCTTGATAACATTCATGTAACCCGAATTTTCTGAAGCACCACTGTAGTTCAAACACACTTTCATGAAGATTCAGAGGTCTCGTGCTCCTTTTGCTGATCTGGTGTAGGACTGCAGCGTCCTTGGTGCACCTTTTTGGCTGGGTAAAGTTTGCCAGGAAGCTTTGTTACAGATCATCAAAGGAAGCTATGCTTCTTGATGGAAGTGAGTTGAACCAAATCCTGGCAGGTCCTATTAGGGTTTTCATGAGCATGTGGCAACATTCGATGTTGTTCTGTCTTTCAACGGTAGCTACTCCCGTGAAGATCTGAAGGTGATCTTCGAGATCTTTAGTTCCATCATAAGTCTTTATGTTGGCTGGCATTTTGATTTTAGTTTGGAGCACAAAGTTGGCTATTTGTTTTGAGAAGCATGACAAGGTTGAAGCTTGTATAGCTGATATGGTTTCATATTTGTTAGGTCACCTAAGTTGGTGGTAACAAAACTTGGAACTTGAGTAACCACAGGTTGGCTTGTGGCAGGGAAGCCTTTAGAAGCTTGCAAATGTAGGCTTCCCGGCCAAGGTTGGCCATATTGAGACACCATGAGGGCAGCCGTCGGAGGATACGTCATGCCGGGAAGCATAAGAACTGATTGTATGTAAGCTTGTGGCATGGAAAATGCCGCTTCTACCTTGGATGAGGTCATCATGCTGCTTTTCAGAGGTAGTGACATCAGAGCCTCTGCCAAAGAGGTGCTTGTTGGGGGAGGTACCCCAACAGGTGAGCTTTTAAAATTATGTTCCATAGTGTAATCTTCTGCTTCGTTAGGAGTGATGGATGAAGCTGTAAGGCTTACCCTTTCTCGAGGAGAATTCATGTTTTCAGAGGTAGTGACATCAGAGCCTCTGCCAAAGAGGTGCTTGTTGGGGGAGGTACCCCAGCAGGTGAGCTTTTAAAATTATGTTCCATAGTGTAATCTTCTGCTTCGTTAGGAGTGATAGATGAAGCTGTAAGGCTTACCCTTTCTTGAGGAGATTTCATGTTTTCAAATTCTCAGGCTTGTGAGCTGGTGAGTACTTGAGCATTTCTTTTCCATGGAGAAGGTGTGCTCATGTTTGATGGACCACACATGGTGGAGAGTGTAACTTCAGGTTCCTCGGTACAATCTAACCTTAATGTCACCCCTTTAGCTCGCTCCTCTTGAGCATAATTGTTCATTAGCTCCCTGAGCTAGAGGAAGTTCCGTTTATCACCTCCGGCGTCATATCTATTCTATCCACCATATGTAAAAAATCACTCGTCGGAGAGAAGATTTGTAACACCCCGTAACCGCAGCGGAAACGTAAACGGGATGCAACAGACACGTCTGATATCAACAGCATTGCTTATAAAGAAAACACCACTACATTAATTTAAACGTATTACATTGTTCCGAGTTTCGTTACCGTCTAGGCGTTATCACATAAGTTTTACCGATAGTACATTAACATATTTAATACAAAATATAGATCCTTAATCTTCCACAAAATAGCACGTATCACTCATTCCAATTTGGGTGTACCTAGAAAGCATGTAAAGAAAACGGGTCAACTACGAATAGTTGGTGAGTTTCACTAATTTAAGTAAACGATGACAAATCATTATAATAATCATATATTAGCGATGAAATTATGCTGAGCCCACAAGTGAAACCTCTGTTAATCCAAGACACATCCAATAACCTCTGGGGACACTGTTAACCCAGAAACACATTTAATAACCTCTGGGGACACTGTTAACCCAGAAACACATTTAATAACCTCTGGGGACACTGTTAACCCAGAAACACATTTAATACCCTCTAGGGACACTGTTAACCCAGAACACTGTTTCGGGCCTTACACTGTTAGCAACTCAGACAATTACCATCTTAATACATTATCGTACGATTCCCGTACAATAAACATTATATAAATACATTCATTTCCATGCGATCAGCATGTACTTAAACATTTTGATAGAAACATGCTTTCCGCCCCGGGAAAATATTTAAAGCATTTCAGTAAAAAGGGGCTCGTGAAACTCACCTTCTCGTGAGTCAGTATGTAGTACAGTGTACAGCTATGAGCCTGAATCTGTAATATGATACCTAAGTCGTTACTATACAATTTCCATAAATTAAATCCGTGTCAACCGGTACATCTGGGGACACTGTTAACCCAGTACTGTACTCGATCCGGGGACAATGTTAACCCCGAAACACTTCTCTGGACTTAGATTGTGATATCGTTAGAGTTTGACCGTCAAAATTATTATTATTTTGTTTTCCTCGTTTCGCGTGCCTAGCACTGTTATCCGTTTTATGTTTCAAAATGAGTTTGGTCACACACGACCCGAAAATAGTTGTTACTGATATTTTAATTAAAGTGGTGAAATTAGAGCTCGGTTTAGACGCCCCGTTTGGCCGCGGGGCCCGTTTCCGTCTTTAATACACCGGAAACTGTTAAATCGGGTAAAAATACCCAAATCATCCGAATTATTTTCGGATGATTTATTTTTACTTGATTAACTTAGTTTCATGAAAATAGTCCATTTTTAAGGTTTTTATACACCGGTCAGCTCGCTTAGGCGAACTTTGCCGGTTTACGCGTTTTAAGCTTTAAAAGTTTGTTTTTATGTTCTTTTTAGCACAAATAATTATCCGTTTAGTCTCGGATCTTGAAATTTTGCACAAATCAAATTTTGACAGTAAGGAATTTTATAAAATTATTTCTAGAATTAATTTTTATATTTAACATTTATTTATCTATTTTTAAACGTCATTTAAACACCAAATATGTCGAAAATAACAAACGACCTTATAAAAATCCCAAATTTTTCTGGGATGACCCCTGCCATCCACATGGTTCCCTGTAATTTTTTCAGAACCAAAATCTCATTTTTCATGCCATTTTCACTAAAACCGAGCTAGAAAACCCTAGAACTCGTTTTACCGAAAAGCCTACTTAGACTTCTCTAATGGACCTGAAATTTTGTGTGTGACTTTTACATGTTATGAAAAGCTTATCTGGAATTTTCAAGAAGTTTTCATCATGTTTAGCTATTTTTCACCATTTTTAGCCAAAACCGAGCATTAAATTCACCAAATATTCATCCTTTATCCAAAAATTACCAAATTTTCACAGATCTCATATTTTTATGTGTAGATCATCTCTGTGAAATTTCATGACCCAACTCTAAGTCTATCACAATCTGTCCAAACCATAATAAATCATACGAAAACCGAACTACCTTGTGTTTCTAGCTTTAGATCGCAAAGATCTTGCTTTCTAGCCTTTGCTAGCAACTAGATATAACACCTACAAGCACAACAATACCACACCAAGCAAGTTATACCCACAATCAAGCCATTTCTTTCATGGTTTCGGTTAAGACATCAAAACAAAGATTTTAACCGTAAAAATTCGTTTTTGACTCTTTTAACTCCTTTCTTGGACCAAGATCCCTTGTATAACTTGTATACATCACTTGATCATGCAAGAATCGGTTTCATCTCGGGTTTTCACCCATTTTTCATTTGAAACCTCATTTTCTTGTAAATGACTCGAGAAAAGAAGATGAACACGACTATAATCCGGTCCTTACCTCGGTTTCTTGGTATAAATCGAAGAGAGGTTGGATGAATGTTGGAAGGATGGAGAGAATTTGGGAGATTAGGTTTTAGAAAAAAGAAAATGAAAGGGATGAGGGGGTTACCCTCATCCGATCGGAACATATTGGGTGTGGGGTGGGGCCCACACCTTCAATCTTGGCCACACATTCGGATTGTGTAATCCGGATAACGTTGTGGATAATCTGGTTCAGTTCGTTTTTCGGTTAAACGTTTAATTCGACTTAAAACGAGGCTAAAACGGTCGTTTTTCGGCTTAAAAATGAAATTTATATAAAACCGATTTAAAAACTTTAAAAACTTAAACCATGACATTTATTGATTTAACACATCATATTGTCGGTAATTGTGCATCTTTTTCGGCTTGATCGATCGTCTCTTGCTTGGTTTGATATTAAAGGTTTCGTTTAACGTACCGACGTACCATTAAATCGAAATCCTTTTTCTGTGCTATAATTCACTTATCCCGAAGCTTTAATACTTCGTAAACCTTACTAAACATCATATATTTCTTCTATAATGTAATCCCCGATTCGTTCGGGTCTCAATAACCGTTCATCGGTTAATCGTAATTCCAATACGACTAGCTGTACATTCGAGTATAATTCGTACTGTGAATCTTATATACTCGTATAAACACATTATAATTCATATATTCGGTATTAAATAACATGTAAATAGTATATACCGGCTAGGGTATACCTGAATTTGCCGGAATCGTTACAAGATTCCACTTCTAGTTGAAGGCGGTGATTAGAACTCAAAGTATTGTGATGACGTGCCTGTTAGACTGTTCGTCTCACGCGAACTACAGCCGATATTTTCCTCCGGGGAGGAGTAATCGAGTGGGCAATCATCATTTGGAGGAATACTCTTGCCGGAATTACTCTTTTCAGCTATGAAAGGACAATACTTGAGAACAATGGAGCTGGAACTACTAGAATCTCTGTTCTAAGTAGCGCATCCCCACGGTGGGCGCCACTTGTTGCTACAACAACATAGCTAACAACAAGAGTATAACAGTCCAAGAGTGTATCCGAACCAGAGCTTCTATACCAGCTAAGAATCAAAGAAAACACGACTGGTTCATCTCACCAAAGGTGGGGGTCTCCTACAATCAACCTACAGGGTGAGAATTAGTGATATGATACGATTATACGGTTGTAGGAGTGTAAAGAGAGAGTTTTGATAGAATGGAGTGAGGATAGAATGAAAATACGTGACGCGAACGTAGACTTGTACGTAGGATTGCAAATGTTATTAGTTCTAACTTTTAAGCGTGGAAATCAACAAAGGCGGAAACACACAAGAAATTTAACTCCAACTTCATTAACATTAATCATCAATACAAAAGATATGACAATGTTGGTACATGATGTCAGTAGTTCAGTATATACTGTCTGTAATCGAGTTAGTTGGATTTGTATTTGGTTTTAAGCGAAGTTCTCACAAGTTCGCTGATATAGGCGAACTTGTGGAACAAGCGAAGTTAGGGACAACTTCGCCTAAACATGTTAGGCGAAGTTGTCGTCTGATATAAACATATAGCTGCGGCTAGGGTTAAGAGTGAGTAGTTAACGAGTTTACGATTTGTTTAGAGCTTTGTGTAATCGGTGATCAGTGAATCACGTATTTCCAGTTGCAATACAATGTGTCTTTGTTTATTGTAACGTGTGTTTGATCGTGTTAACGTGTATCGTCTTCTACGCTCATATCGTCTTACGTAGGGATTCCGCACCTACGTAGAACGAGATATTCCGTGTAGATCCGGCTGGGAACCTACAATTGGTATCAGAGCATTTGCTCGTGATTGTGTGGTTCGGGATTATCACGCGGGTGTAGAAATCGTTCCGTTCGACTATTCGCGGGACGAGTTTACGTTAATATAACGAATTTTTGTGTCCTACTCACCTCCCACCATCATAAACAACCCATTACACCTTCGCATACCTCGCAAAACGTCAAAATCAAACCTGCAAAATCATCGTGTTCATCAGGCGAAGTTGCCGCTACTGTTTGTAGGGTTTAGGCGAAGATATAAGGTTAAGCGAAGTTATCCTCAACTTCGCCTACCTCACAAGTTCGCTTATCTCAAGCGAAGTTATTAACAACTTCGCCTACCTCACAAGTTCGCTTAACTTAAGTGAAGTTATCTACAACTTCGCCGAATCAGGCGAATTTAAGAAGAGAGCGAAGTTAAGAATTCAAGCGAAGTTAGGACTTAAGCGAAGTTAACTTTAACTTCGCCTACTGGTACTGTTCAAAAATTAAAAAAAATTTCGGGTTTCTTTGTGTTTTCGTTTCGTAAAAGATGACTTCAATAAATATTACGAAACTGGTAAAAATGGAGGTGGAAGCGGGTTCAGCTACTAAGGCACCGAAAATGCTTAAGGGTACCGATTTCGTGGCTTGGAAAGATCGGTTTGAGCAGTATGTTAAATATCAAGATGCTAAGATGTGGGTGTGCATTCAAGATGGATACATTCCACCAACTGCTTTGTATGAGGGTCGTGAACAGATTAAGAAATACAACAAGATGGAAGAGGAAGAAAAGAAGATGTATGAGGCTGAAAGCAAAGCTTATGCTGCGATAACAATGGCTCTTCCACAAGAGATTCTTCACACCTTCAGGAAGTATAAAACAGCTAGAGAGTTATGGGAAGCGCTTGAAAACCGATTTGAAGGTAATGTGGGGATACGTGCATCCAAGATTAAACTACTCAAAACCCAATTCTCGGTGTTCAAGTATTTGAAGAATGAATCACTTGATGATATCATCACGAGATATTATCACCTGATGACCGAACTCAGCAATTATTCCATTGCTTACAAAGAAAAGGAGATCGTAGAAAAACTTCTTGATGCTCTCCCACCGAAATGGGAGATGTACACTGTCTTGATGAGAGAAGATAAAGAGTTTGCCGACTATGACTTGGAAACAGCAGTCAACAAACTACGAACTTTTGAACTTAACATGGTTCGAAAAGAGACACCAACTGATCAGGTTCAGGATCCAGGAATGTATGGTGCGAAAGTTAATTCAAGTTCAAGTTCGAAGTCAGAATCATCTGCTTACTACTCAAAGGGAGACTCGGGCGCTAACTCAACACATGAAGGTCATGTAACTCTCAACATGGATGGTGATGTGTGTTTCGTAGCTGGTGGAACAAATGCTTCTAAACCTCAAGCAACCAAGGGTAGTTTTTCCTCAAGTGTTTCGAACATCAACTACTCTCAGATGCCCATGAGTGTTAAATCTGCTGAACAGCAGTTTGCTCTCTATGCATCTTTCATTGCTTCTTACGAAAATTACATTAAAGGAAAGATTGTTGATCCTGCAACTTTAGACGAAGACTATGATCAGATCGATGCTGATGATCTGGAGGAGATAGATCTGCAGTGGCAGATGGCAATGATTGTAAGAAGAGTTAAAAGGTTTATGAAGAAGACTGGTAGAAAGTTTGTTGGTGAAAGACCAGGTTTTGATAAGTCAAAGGTGCGGTGTTATAACTGTCAACAGAATGGACACTTTGCTAAAGAGTGCACAAATGAACGTGTAGAGCGTAGTCAGAACAGGTCTACACAACAGAGTGGTGGAAGTAGTGAGAATAGGGCGATGATATCCAGACAGAACGGGGAATACAACTGGAATCTGCAAGTTGAGGAAGTGTTCGAACAGGCCAACTTGGTTAACATCGAAACTGAAGAAAAACCCAGAGAGACAAAAGAAAATCAAGCTTACATGGAAGAAGTGACAGATCAGCTCTCTGAGGTAAGTTCTAAACTCCCTTGTACAAAATGTGAAAATCTGTCAGAACAATTGAAAACAATAACTGATGAGTTTGTTAGTTTGGATGCACAATTTAAAACATTAAAAGAAGATCATCATTACACTAAAACTAGAGAAAACAGTTACAAGGTAAAAATAAAAGCTAGTGAGAAAGATATCAGAAGTCTTAAAGCCAGTCTAGCTGAAAAAATACAAGTAATTGATCTTAGCTATGAAGTGTTAGAAGAGAAAACCAAACTAATTGCTGAAAGGGATAAACAGATAGCTGATCACCAGGTGAAAGTGGTGGAACTAAACAGAAAGCTTGAGCAATTTAGAAATTCCTCTGCTATACTTGATCACCTCGTAAGTGATCAACGTTCCCTAGCTAAAAGGGGAGGAATTGGATATAATGAAGTTCCACCACCTTATAATCATAACTACACTTATGATCCTAGTAATCAGAAATCTGTTGATGTTGAAATTTGTCAGACAGTTCCTGTTAAGGTTACGATTAAAGATCCAGAAGTTAGTAAAGGGGAAATGAGTAAGCCTGTTTCTAATGTTAAGATTTCTGTTCCTAGTCCTGTCTCATCAAATTCGGACAAGACATCCGAGTCGAGTGAGACAAAAGTAGAGGAAATGTTACTAAAACGTGGAGAGGAACATAAACCAACTGAAAAGAATTCTCTACTAAACCCGTATGTCCCACCATATGTTAGACAAACGGGCAGTAATGCAGCCTCAACATCTAAAACAACTATTGAGACGAAAGTTGAACACAGGAGTTGTTTCAGATGCAATCAAATAGGACACCTGATTGCTGATTGCCCTCTGAAGCAGAGATTCAGAGGTATGAGGCCTTCGAAAACTGAGAACAGAAATAACAGTAATCACTATAATGGTAAAAATGAAAACTCATCAAAGTTCAGACATTGGACTAATCCAGGTTTTCAAAGAAATCGATCTCAGTTTTTCCCTTTTAACAACCAAACCATTAGTAATAATTCATTTAATTCACGAAGGTTTGGATGGCCTCATAGTCAATCTACAGGAAGGTATCCTTTTAGGACTTACAGATATCATTCTAATACTAACTTTGGACAGCCAAAGTACGGGATGTATCGACCCAAGACCAATAGGTCTTGGGTCCCCAGATTTTAATCCTTTGCTTTAATCGTGCAGGAATAGTTGAACAGGGCTGCAAACAATCTATGGGTTGTGGATAGCGGCTGTTCCCGGCACATGACGGGTAACAAGAATTTGTTACACGAATGGAAAGCTGTTCAAGGAGGAAGAGTAAGTTTTGCTGGAGAGAGTGGTGGAAGGATTACTGGAATTGGGACGGTGACTAATGGTAAAATGAAGTTAGAGAATGTGAATTTCGTTGAAGAACTGAAGCATAATCTGCTGAGTGTGTCTCAGATTTGTGACAAAGAGTACACTGTGCGCTTTACCAAAGAAGAAGCGATCGTATTGTATCCTGGTTTCAAGATACCAGAGGAATGGATTGTAATGAAGGCTCCAAGGGAAAAGAATACATATGTTATGGATATGAGGTCGACTGAGATGGCAACAGAAGAATCCTGTCTTCTGTCAAAAGCAACTGAATCAGAGTCCGAGTTATGGCATCAGAGAATGGGGCATATACATCTTCGAAAAATGAACTACATGTCAAGAATGGGCTGGTGCTGGGTGTTCCCTTGAAGAATTTCAACTTAGAAGACCAATGCTTATCGTGCAAAAAGGGAAAGCAACACAAGAAATCTCATCACACCAAGAAGGTTAATTCAATAGTCAGTACCCTGGATCTACTTCACATGGACCTCTTCGGTCCCGTGAATGTAAAAAGCCTAGGTGGAACATCATACTGTTTGGTGATCACTGATGATTTCTCTCGATATTCTTGGGTATATTTCTTGAAGACCAAGGATGAAACGGTGCAGTTGGTAATAAATTTGATTACCAAGGTTGAGAATATTATGGGGAAAAAGGTTAAATACATCAGGAGTGACAATGGGACAGAGTTCAAAAACTATCAGATGGAGATTTTCTGCTTACAGAAAGGGATAGACCACCAGTACAGCGCTCCGTATACTCCGCAACAAAATGGGGTGGCTGAGAGGAAGAACAGAACGCTAATTGAAGGAGCCAGAACCATGCTGGCTGATTCTAAACTTCCTGTGGTGTTCTGGGCTGAAGCTGTCGCAACAGCCTGTTATATCCTTAATAGAGTTTTAACTGTTAAAAGATTGAATAAAACATGTTATGAACTTATGCATGGGAGAAAGTTTAACTTGAGTGGTCTCGAACCATTCGGGTCCCCGTTTTCGATATTAAAGACGAACTCAAAATTTGGTGAAATAGCCGACGAAGGTATTTTAGTCGGATATGTTGTTGGGACTCCCAACAGACGAGTCTTTAATCTATCGACCAGCAAGGCTGAGATGGTGTGTAACACTGATATCACAAGTTACAAATCACCAATACCAAGCATGGGACCCGCTAGGGCTTTCGACTATGATAGGCTTTTTAAATCTTTTAACATGCCTTACTTGGATTGTGCAGAAGTTGATGAGAGAATTGCTACAAAGATGCTTTATGATGAGGAAGAAAATTATGCGCAACGACCGCAGTACGATGAATGTCAACCTTCCTCGTCAAATGCTGTCGATACCCCTGCTGCCTCTACAGAAGAGGAATTCTTTAATCCGTTTCACTCTCAACAACAATCACCCATTGATGAGCTACCTTCGAACCTTGAAGACAATCTGCAAGTCAGTTCGGTTTCGACTACGAGAGGTCACAAAAATCACCCTTTGGAGAACGTGATAGGTGATCTATCCGACGGTGTACAAACAAGACAAAGCTTGAATGAGCACACCTGTGTTTACACAAGCATTAAAGATACAGGCATCATTAACGAATGCTTGTACACCTGCTTCATCAGCCAGATTGAACCAAAGAACTATCAAATGGCTCTCAAGGACAGCTCGTGGGTCGAAGCCATGCAAGAAGAGTTAGCCCAGTTCAAAAAGATGGAGGTATGGAATTTGGTTGCAAAACCGAAAAATGTGCATGCGATTGGCACAAAATGGGTTTTCAAATGTAAGAGAGATGAAAAAGGGATAATTATCAGGAACAAGGCGAGGCTGGTTGTAAAAGGTTTTAATCAGCAAGAGGGGATCGACTACAATGAAGTGTTTGCTCCTGTGGCGAGATTAGAAGCGATTCGATTGTTTTTGGCATTTGCTGCACACAAGGAGATGGAGGTGTTCCAGTTAGACGTGAAGAGTGCGTTTCTTAACGGTAAAGTCGATGAGGTGGTGTACGTTGAGCAACCTCCGGGTTTTCCTGACCCAGACTTTCCTGATCATGTGTACAAGCTAAGTAAAGCGCTATACGGGCTACATCAGGCCCCTCGTGCCTGGTACTCAACTCTATCCGATTACTTGCTTGAGAATGAATTTGAAAGGGGAAAGATTGATAGCACACTGTTCGTTAAGAGAAACGGAAGCGACTTTCTTCTGGTGCAAGTCTACGTGGACGACATCATCTTTGCTGCATCAAAAGTCACCATGTGTCAGGAATTTGAAGCCGTCATGAAAAAGATGTTTGAAATGAGTGCTATGGGTGAACTAACTTTCTTTTTAGGACTGCAGGTTGATCAGAAGAAAGATGGAATGTTCATTCATCAGACTAAATATGTCCATGACGTTCTCAAATGCTTCAAGATGGAGGACAGCACTCCATTTGATACTCCAGTTTGCGTCAACCATAAACTGGGTGCTGATTCAGACGGTGATGCAGACGTGGACCCAAATTGAACTTGAAGGTAACTAAATGATTTTTATGTCATTTAAATAGTATGTATATGTAACACACTATTACAGAACTAGGAGAAAAAGGAAAATTATACTTTCGATGACTGCAGGGTATCTACAAATAAAATGACAATAAGAACATTAACAAAACATGACTTATTATTATTTATTTTGAATGGACAAGCAGTTCTTGGGTCATCGGATTGTTAAGTGAAAGCATAATTAGCAAAGTCAAAGTGGGTTGAATAATCTTCTAGAGAATAGATATGGCAAATGAATCAATCTAAAGTGCCATGTTATCAATGCTCATGTGGTTGGTCATTTAAGGAACAAATTAAATATACAGGAAAATTGGAAGCTTCAGGATTTTGAAAACTCAACGTTGACTTTCTGGTCAACATTGACCACAATGTCAGCGGCGGAGATTATGGGGATGACCGGAACATGTTCATCTGTGTTGGGTTTTATATCCCAACTGAGATTTAAAATTGGCTTATCATATTCCTTGTAGTATTGTTTGGTTTTCAAACTAGTCGTTATAGTCCAAATCCAAATTTTTTTTGTTGGTTACTTTGTGAAAATAGCTCACCGTTCACGAGATCACATAGATTTCTAATTTTTTACAATTTTTCGCCAAACATGTTACGGATACGGTGGTGTTCTTAAGTGGCGCTATTGTATGTGCTGTAAATTTGTAAATTTGTTCACCAAACAATTTTTATCTGTAAGTTTTCACCAAACATTTTTATATGTAAATTTGTATGTGTTTTAAAACATTTTACATCTCATTTCTCAGTTATTAATTAATTATATAATAATAATTTTTTATCTTATTTATGTATTTTTTTTCTTTCTTCAATTCACAAAATATATAAAGAAAAAAGAGAGAGAGAAAAGAAATAAATAGTAAATTTACATATATAAACAATCGTGTATGCTTATGCTAATAGTCTAATCTAGTATGCTTGATTTCTTTTCTTCACATATATTTGCCAGTTAAAAAGTGATTATGATTATTTTGTCTGGCCAATAATTCATGCAATCATATTTTACAGAAGGGATATCTATCGGATGAGGGAGTCGATTTTTTTTTTCATGCCAATCAACAATGTTAACTACAAAGTCGAAGATAAATGTCACATACATAAATGAAAATTGAATATAATTTGGAGAATTAGAGATTAACCATACTAAATTTAGATATGTCACACCCTGACCGACGATATGGATTAAACGTCGGGGCGTAACGTTGATTGTTCATCACACAATGACACTAATTAATGTGAAAATATAATTTATTTAATTAAACTAGGTTATTGACCTGTGTATTACACGGGCAGAAATATACAAGACCGTCCAAGTAAGCGTAACGTTGATTGTTCATCACACAATGACACTAATTAATGTGAAAATATAATTTATTTAATTAAACTAGGTTATTGACCTGTGTATTACACGGGCAGAAATATACAAGACCGTCCAAGTAAACGTATATATAATTTCAAACGACAACATTTTTTAATATGCATTCTGAGACAGCAATATAATTTATAATTGTAAAACGAAAACATAATATGAAAGACATGGATTACAAAAAATGACATTACATAGTAGAATGTTTTCAAACAAAATTTTAAACTTTAAAACATAAACTTCAAAAGCTACAAATTTTTACTTATAAACAATATTTTTTGCTTTCTTTGCAACTTTCTCCTGCTTATCTAAAATAAGTATTTATTTTTTGTTCGTCTCTACTCTTCACTCTTGATAAATCAACATAAGGGTATGTTTGGCAAGGAGTTTTTAAGAGCTTTTAGGGGCTTCAAGCTTCAAGCTTTTAAGAAAAAGCTCCTACCTAACAAAAAGCCTTGTTTGGTTCAATGAGCTTGAAGCTTTTATATTAGGAGAAAAAGCTCTTTTTCTAAACGCTACTACTACTAGCGTTTGAGAAAAAGATACAAGCTTTTACAATTTTGGTACTTGAACTTTCATCAACTTTTGTTAATTTATATAATAGTTACATATTTTACCCTTATTCAAAATTAACTATCCCCATGACTCTTTAAAAGTCCATAACTTTTTCACACGTTAATATTTTTTTTAAACACATTACATCAAAAAGAAGAGCATTTTATTCTCTTTAATTTGAGTATGATATTGATATACTTCTTTACCGGTTATGATTGGCAACAAGTCGAGTCAGATGAGCTCGGGTCATGTGTAAGACCAAATTAGGGTCGGAACGAGTCGATAAAAAAGGGTTAACTTAGTTCGGTTCGTGTCGGTACGGTTTTGGGTCGAAAGAGGCCGGGTCAGAACATGTTTCAAATTAAAACGGTGTCGGGTCGGAAAGGGTTTCAAATCAAAAAAGGTTGGTTTAAAAAACTATATATTTGAAATTACTGTATATTTTAGCTTTGTTTCTTAATTTTCGTCACGATTACACGCTTGCTGCCTTTACACGAAGTATACGTCTGCATTCGGGTTATGCGTGCACTAATATCAAGTGAATCACGTACTGACACTAATTATGCGATTGATCTCAGGTTGCGCGCGCACTCCGCCGCACCGCGCTGGCACCCAATTGGTTTTATTAAAAGCTCCAGCTACTCTGCCAAATACCTAAATATATCTAAAAAAACTCCAGCTACTCTGCCAAACACCTAAACATATCTAAAAAGCTACAGCTAACAGCTACCAGCTTCCAGCTAGTTTTGCCAAACATACCCAAAGTTTACCATGTGTAAAACGGGTCTTTTAAGTAGGGGCATTTACATATTTCCCCTTCCTAAACTTTGAAATTACATATTTTCCCAAACCATGCTTAAAGAGCATTGTACATTTTGTATTTAAAACTTGTACTTTGAGGAAATTTGTAATTTACGTAGTTTAGGAAGGGGAAATATGTAAAAATCTCTGCCAACAACTCTTGCTAAAGACTGGCCTAGACTTTTGTTGATGATCATTGCAAAACCAAACTATAACAGGAAACTGTCTTCTCTAAAAACTTAAACAGGAGCTTTTTTTATCTGAAGGTGTCAATTATATATATATATCGGGTGGAGTTATAATAAGAAGTGGAGTATGTCTAAGAAGCGTAAGAAGTAATCTGGTGCGTTAGATTTGGTGATCTGATGGTTTAGATGGAAAGTGTGTTTTTTAGGCGGTGTATTTTATTTTAATACTTGTTTTATAACACTTTAGGGGCATAATCGTCCAGTGTGTTATATTATATATGGAAACATTATCAATCTATAATTATCGGGTTTTAATCTAAATTTAAAAACACAACACTAAGAACATCACAAGATGTATAACGGTGTGTTTTAAATAAAAATAATCAAAATTTCAAAAAACACCAGATTTTAATCCAAATTTAAAACACAACACTAAGAACACCAAGAACAAAGACACACTAACTTGAATATCATAACCAACACTAATGAATAAGATATATTGCAGTGTGTTTTTTAATCAAATAATAATCAAAATTTGAAAACAACACCAAATTTATTCCAAATTTAAACCACAACACCAAAAACACAAGAACAAAAACACACCTACAAGTAAAACAATGACTATAAATTCAAACTATAACAGAAACACACTAATAATAAACACCAACATATTTCAAATTGATCTTCAACATTAGAAACAATGAACGTTATTTAAGTGAAAAAAAAAACATTATATTTCGGTTAACAATAACTACAACAAACTAAAAACACTATGAACAACATATACATACAATGAACAATAAATAAATTACAATGAAAAAGAAATATAATGCACAAAGTTAAATAAAAATTGCATATTAGTTAAGGGTTTAATTATAAAAGAATTGCATTGTTGAAAGTTGAGTTGGGGGATTATTTTCTTTGAATAAAAACACTTTTTTATGTCAAGGGTCCATCATTTGAATATAAGAGGTACCATTTATCTCTTTTAGATACACTATACACCATAACCAATTTATGTGCCTTTTGCAAACCACCATTTACTAGCATCCAACATTAGAAAAAAGCATAATCATATTTGTTCACAAACTATCACCATTTACAAGCTTACCTACAAAACAAATCAAATCCACAGAAGATCTAAATAACGTGTACCATCAAACCAGGAATCCTTTACTAGTAACCTGGCTCCACATCTTGCAATCGCCATCGCCTGTAAAACCACCATCCACAATCTCGCTAAACCTTTATTGGGTTGCCGGAACTACCGGAAACAACCGCCGCCACGATTACGACCTAACCCCTGTCTTCGCCGGAAACCACCGTCACTCCCTACCATAAACAACCGCCTCCACGATTACGACCTACCCCATGTCTTCGCCGGAACCACTTCTACATTCTATCCGGCGGCGTTCAATCCCCCACCGTTGACAGATCGGTGTTAATCACCGCGATTACGAGTGGAATTGTTATGAAAGTTATGGATCTATAATATTGAATTGACTTACCGCGGAAGACTGGTCGGTATCGACACCGAGGAAGGCAAAAATATGAGTAGTTTTGTCGAGGAGAATTTTGAAGATAACATGATGATATGTTGATGTAGGGTTCTGTGGTGAATAGAAATTGATCGGAAATGATGTTTCTTAAATAAAATGTAGGATTCATAGGATTATTTAATTAGTAATGATGTTACAATTACCTAAATAAATTAATTTCAAAATTAACAAAATATATGGACGAAAACACCCTTGTATGGAGATTTAGATCCAATTGACAAAAACACTTCTTACACTTCTTCAGAAAAATCTGCTTCTTATTATAACCTTGCTCTATATCTATATATCTATATATATGTGTGTGTGCGCGCGCCTTGTCTCATATCCCTCCGCTTTCTAGGCTGGTGGCTGACATGTCGTGTTATGATTGCTAGGACGTTTGGCATCCGCGGAACTTTCTAAGGCCTTTAGATTCTGCATTAAATGTCAAAATCCTATATATGTTGTTAGGGTTTCTATTTTTGCTTCTCTTCTTTTTTTTCTCTCGTTTACAACTTTCTAAGTTTCCATTTAATATCTTCGTGTTTTTCCTTCCTTCTTTATGGCTTCATCCTCTAAATGAGCATCACGTACAACAGTGCTAAGACCGGCAACTTCTACAAGCACAAAGTATTTCTAAGGTGGTCAAAGGACTTACTATGGGGATCTCTTGTATGATTACGGGATCGACCTAAGTGGAGGCCTGAATCTTTAAGATGGCTATACGATGCACCACAATTTGTATGTTGATTTCTTTACTTCCATGCACTTTCGTCTTCCCATGAGTTGTTTGAACCTTTTTTGATACTATACAGATCACAATTTTCAAGTGCGTAGCATTTATGTAAGGTTTACGAAATTTTTGTTGATGCCATAACTCTAAACCCACCTTGCTCCATTTTTGGTCTTTTAATAAGTTTACTTATAAGAACAAATGATATTCTTTTGACAAGAGTCGACGCACCTCTTGGAATGCTTCTTCTTACTTCCTCCGGGATTGATAAAGGAAAAGAGTTAATGATAGATCAACTGTCTGTTAGTGCTGAAACAATAAAGCAAGATGTTAGTATTCCTTTGGGTACCTTTAGATTTCCATATCAATCCCATGTGACATCCCATCTCGTATGAAGTGGAATGTTAAGAATAATTTTTCTGTTGAAGTATCAGCTTGATCAGGAAATTGAGAATCTCGTCGGTTAAACTTACCATGTTTTCGTTACCTAAGTTACAAATTTTGTTGGCTTTTTAATTAAATTAGTTACGTCCTCATTAATCTATTGTGATTAACACAAATCAAATAATAAAATTAATAACAAACACAAATTTTTAAGAGAATGGAAGTAGAAATATATTTAAAAAAAAAGAAAAAGAAAAACTTTACAAGTAACATCGAAACCACTAGCCACATGCCCATTTGGTAACAAACAATAAATATACATGAAGATAAAATACAATTAACAAGAAAGAAGATTTTTGATTAGATTTTTCGAAATCATCATATCATCATCATCATCGCTTTCGTCAAATTGTCTCTCAGAAACCATTGAATCGTTCCATTTCATTGTGTAGATAAGATAATGGGGTCGTCAATGAAATTAGCGGTGTGTTTAATGTTCATGAGGCTGTTGTTTACATCTTCACCGGCCTTGGCATGCCTTCCTCCTCCTCAAACCCAAATGCATCCATTCCTTCTCGATCTAAAGCTTCAGTGCCCTACCGCCATCGCATCTTCTCCGCCTATCGAGGTGCGAATCTTATTATTATTATTATTATTATTATTATTATTAGAATAGGTTAGGGCATTTCAATTGTATTTTTCCAATTTTTTATTTTTTATTTTAGGTTTTTAGGGCATAAACTTATATTTGGGGAAAATCTGAATCATTCATTCGGCATGTCTGTGAAACTTAACCATTAAGAGGTGTAAGTCCAGTGTTGTAGAAATCCCTAGGCGCTATTCGAGCTATGGACTATTGATTAATCGGATTGGAATTTAAATGCAATTATTCAAATATACATATATGTACCTAATTATATATATATAATTTTCAATTTTGACCGATCTTGACCAATTAGCGAAAAATCGGTGACCAGTCGCTGGGGGTACCGACTATTGATAAATCGGGGATTAATCGGATTGGAATTTAAATGTAATTTTTCTAGTATGCTTATATATACCAAATTTTATATATAAAATTGCAACTTTGACTGATCTTGACTAATTAGCGTTTAATTGGTGACTAGTCGGTGGGGTGGGGTACTGACTAGTGATAAATCAGGGACTAATGGGCGCCTAGACGGGGTTTTTACAACATTGGGTGTAACCAAACAGCCTCTTGATGGAATCATCAAGAGGCTACCAAACAACCCCTTACACTTTGCATCAAGTTCGTGTTTTAATGATCAAATTGAATTGAATTACTCTTGAATCTGATTATAGAATCATTCATATGAACTAGGGTTGTAAACAAACCGAATGTTTGGCTACCTATTCGGCTGGAAGTTACTTTATGTTCCTAAGTGGACAAGCACGTACAGAGGCCTTGTCTATTCAATTGTGTTCGTGAACATTTGCTAAGATGTTTGTTTATGTCTATTAATGTTGTTTGTTCATTAAGGTTTTTTTTTTATTTATATTTTTTAATGGTTTTTCTAATCTTATTATATAGACATAAGCAAAATATTAATTACTATAAAACAAAAATATAAATGAGTATTATGTGATTAGTTTATAAGAAAATTAACATATGAATATGAATGTTCAAAAAAATACCAACACAAACTTGGTAGCCGGATGGAACCGTTGACACTTTCCATTCTTGGTTAGCCAAGCCAGATAGAGTATTGTTTGCGTTTGTTTGTTTGTGTTACCGAACCACTCACAAACAAGTTCATTTTCTTAATGAATGAACACAACAAAAAATTTCGTCAGTTAGGTGTTCGTGAGCTGTTCGCTTTTCCAATAAAGCCTTAATGAACGAACATGAACAAGGCCTTGTTTGGTTATCTTCGGTTCGCTTCAGTTCATTTACAACCCTAATATAAACTATGGAATTAGATTCATATTAACAAAAAAACAATAGGATGATTTAATGTCATAAATATACTTCTTTAATGTTAGTTGATTTTTTATTAATCATTTGCCGGGTGCAGATTGATGGGGAGTTACTTGATAGTATGTTGAGATCGTCTAAACCGAACACATATACAGTTGTATTATTCTATGCTTCTTGGTGCCCATTTTCCAAGATTATGCAGCCCAAATTTGATGCTCTTGCATTAATGTATCCACAAATGAAGCATGTAAAGATTGAACAATCATCAAACCTACCAACGTAAGTTATTGTATTTAATCAGTTTCTGTAACCATCTGTTCGTTAACAGTTACCGCCAGCGTGTGAACGAACTGGACGAACACAAGCGGAATTCAAAAATTGAATGTTTTCCAAGATTTTGCAGCCCAAGTTTATGTTCGTTAAACGAACAGGGATTTCTAGTTTGTGTTCGTTCACTAATAAAATGAATGTGCTCATATTCGTTAAGAAAATGAACGTGCTCGTGTATGTTCGTTCATTAAGTCTAAACGAACTGTTCGTGAACTTAAACGAACGAACATTAGCTAACATAAATCAACGAATTTAACTGAGCTAAAACCAATTAACTGTAAGTGTGAATAACATGTTGGGTCTAAAACTTAATTGCTAAAGGCTAAATTGTAGTGGGCCTAAAATGTTTACAATAATATATTGACAAATCATAAGTGAATGAACTTAAACAAACATAAACGAACATAAACAAACTTACATAGATGAATTTAAACGAGTGAATGTAAACAAGCATTCATGAACATAGAATGAGACATGTGTTTATGTTCGTTCGTTTATTAAATAAATGAACTTCCTATCGAATGATTCACTAAACACTTGGTTCGTTTACTGTTCTAGAAATCGGTCAAATGGGTGTAACAGATTGAGAGTTGCCCAAATCTATTTTTGATGCATGCAAATTCTTAAATCATTTTACTTAGATTCAACTTTTTTTGTTATAGTATTGTTTTCAGTTATAATTAATTCATTACTTATGTTATAAGAAATGAACAAAAAAATGTGTCAGCTTAAGCGGTTCATGTTCATTATAATAGCAACCCGGTCATCTTGCCATGCCAGCCTAAGTGGTTCGTGTAATTTGTGCAGTGTTTTCTCTATACATGGAATTCACAGTGTTCCGTCAATTGTAATAGCAAGCAAAACAGATCGTGTTCATTATCATGGTCCAAAAGATTTGCACTCCCTTTCAGAGTTCTATCAAACAACTACAGGTAACATTTTTAAATATTCAGTTTCAGCAATTGTTTTTGTCTTATTGTTTTTAGAAGTAGAGGTGTAAATGAGCTGAACAGAGCTCGGCTCGTTTAACTTACGACAGCTCAAGCTCGGCTCGTTTTGAGCTCTATTTCTAAAGATCGAGCTTGGTTTGCGAGTAGTTTTTCAAGCTTGAGCTAGGCTCAGGCTTAGTTCGTTTATTAGTTATGAATTAATTTATATACATATGGAATTATATTTGTAAAGTATTTTAATTTTTTTATTAATACACCACATAATGTATATTATTTGGTTATTTTTTCACAATTTTATATGCAATAATAGTTATTATAGAAGTATATATTTAATATAATAAATTAAAAATATATAAATAGACTTGCGTTGGCTTGTGTATGCTCATAAGCCAACTCGAGCTCAATTAAAAGTGAAGCTTAGGATCGGCTTGTTACGAGCTCTATTTCTAAAGCTCGAGCTTAGCTCGTGAGTTGTTTTTCAAGCTCAAGCTCGGATCGGGCTCAGTTCGTTTTTTATTTTACAAATAATTCATATACATTTATAGTTATTCTTTATATGTATTTTAGTTCTAGTTTGTATGTATAACGTATATTTTTAATCATAACTTTATATTTAATAACAATTATTATAAAAATATGTATTTAGCATATTAAAAAAAATTATATAAATAATAGGCTGGCAAGTCAGCTTGAGCTCGATGAAAAGTGAAGCCCAAGCATAGGCTCATTTTTAAACAAGCTTATTTTTAGGCTCGAAATTAGGTTCGAGCTCAGCTTGTTTAGGGCTCTATTTCCTTAGATTGAGCTTGGCTCGGGATTAATTACTTTATACTTTATAGTTAGTATTTATATATCTTTAATTCTAATTCTTATATATAACAGAATCAATATTATTTAGTTATTTTTGCCATTAGTTTATATATGATAATAATTATTATAAAAAATATATTTCATTATTTTAATTTAATTTATATAAATAATATGCTCGTTTTGCCTCCCAAGCTAGCTCAAGCTCGGTAAAAAGTGAAGCTTGGGCTTGTTTCTTATATATTAATTAATTTATATACATTTAAAATTATTTTTTTATGTATATTTTAATTCCAGTTTTTATATACAACATAATGTATATTGTTTAGTTATTTATGTCATAACTTTATATATAATAATAATAATAATAGTAATTCTTATAAAAATATTTATTATAAATTATAAGCTCATTTAGGCTCGTGGCCGGGTCGAGTTGGTTTAATTAACAAGCTTATTTTTGGGCTCGAGATCGATGTTTAAGCTCGGCTCGATCCCTATCTAGAAGTTATCATTCTAATATTTTATGATTCTTTGAATCCCAACGATTTTAGGACTCAAGTATGCAATGAACATCACAGAAGATGATGATCAATGGTATTCTTCTGATGAAAACACCTCCCGAGCTCTTCAATCATGGAAGGATGAACCCTATCTGCTCTTTTCATTATTATTCGTCTCATTAAAGGTGGTGTTCTTATTATGTCCCAACATTGTATCCAATGTGGTAGCTTTGTGGGTTACATACATTCCGAGGTTGAATCTAGCCATCTTTGGGGAGTCAAGACAGCTTTTGACTCATGCGCTTCATTTGTTTAATGTGAAGTCCGTATTTGGTAAGTTTACGATTACCAAAAGTAGGAACTTTCATCATGGTGCACGAGGCGCGCGCGTTTTAGCGTCGTCTTTGGCGTCGGTGTCGTTGGGAGAATCATCTTCTGCAAGGGAATGAAGGTGGTGAGTATAGTGGTTGATTTGTAGGGTATAAGTGCACAATGATAAAGATTTGCTTTGTTACTTTATAAAAGTTTGAATGAGGTGAACAAGTTGTGTGTAATATATGATGTTTTTCTTCTTTTGTGTTTTGTTTCTTTATATAATGGTTTGAAATGGCAACCAAATATGAATTTAGTAAAAAAAAAATATATAGAAAAATAAGATGGGAGATAGATTTGGAATTGAAATTTGTTAAATGAATTGGAAATTGTCAAAGGGAGTAGATTAGAATTTAGATTTTATGGTACATTTGGTTTGACCAAATAATAATATCCGGTTTGGACCACTAAGAAATAAACCAAATTATCATATCCAGTTTGGACCATTAACCATTTAACACAGTCGGTTGACAAGTGACACCACATTCCAACATGTCCTTGCTGTTTATTCTCTTACTAAAATAATTTTCCCTTTTGTGTTGTGAAGTGTGGGTTGTTTCTTAACATAGTACATAGAAAGCAGTAGCACATGTCATCCCAACAAGTAATGTCATTAGAAAAATAGCAATGGCTAGTTAAAGGGTTAATATTTTAATTTTAAAGTTAGTTTTAAAAATCTTTTAATTGTTCATAAGTTATTTCTTAAACTTGTAGATTGAAGACAATAAGTAAATTAGTGTGACAATAAAGAAAAATTAACACACCAGTAGTTCAGGGGTCATGGTGTCAACCAATACCTAAATAAGGTCAGCTTAACGAATGCGGATGTCTAAATCGAAACAAGATTTTGTGGCCTTTTCATGATAATTGTTAAGATTTTTAATTATTTATTTATTTTTGCGTATTACAAGTTTTGAACTCATAACATATACTTTAGTAACAACCAAGCCTACCACCCCACCAATACATTACTTTGAGTTTGCTTTACCCATTATAATATATCTATATATAATGTTCTTTTGGACTTGGAGGCCTTAATTAAGTGTGGGCCTGAAGCCCTAACTTGTTTTTACTGTTCCACGAGCCACCTTGCACCTAAATATTTTTAATACTAATTTTTAATACCAACATTCTTACCAATGACTAACAAAAAAATTGTGAACACTAAACAGACACTGATGTTGCTCATCCAGTGACATCCGCTCCTGTCACTCTCCAGAATACCCCAGTTTTTAGTGTTTCTAAATAAAAAAAATGTCTAAATTTTACAGTGAATCTCTTAATTATTTGAATGTTAATACTATGATAGGTTAATTGATTATTTGAATGTCATATTGGTTGATTATTTGAATTTTTGATTAGTTGAATATTTGAAGGTAGTTGAAACTTACGAAGATAAAACTTTATCTAAATAGCTTCTTAGGATCAGGTATTAACTTTAGTATATGTACTGACCCAAATAGACTGAAAAATCATAAATCGAGTGATAGACAGTAGAATGCCTAAAATTTCCGACACCAAGGAAAACATTTGTGTGTTTGCCAATGTAAATAACTCACCTTGCATCAATTCAAAAAAAATAGTATTTTTCATTTACAAGTAGATGGCTAAAGGTCATCACAACTTCCTCCTTGTAACAATGTGGAATGAATCACCAGAATTGCCACACAAATATTGAGTGATTATCTCTATAACGTCTCACTAGTCAAGGTAGAGATTACCTCTAAATTGTCTCACTAATATGGTATTGGTCACCACTCAATCTTCTCACTGTCATAGCCTTCTAGGTAGTGATCACCAGTCAATCTTCTCTCCAATCTTGATCAAGGTTGCAAAACTCACTGTATATGCGGACCCTAGGCAGACGAGTGAAGAGTTGTGTATACTCGGAGTACTCGGAGAGTACTCGGACATGGTAGATATAAAGACAATTAATTTTTTGATATTATATGTATGACAAATAACATAAGTTTACTAATATTTATAATAAAATAAGTGAATATCAATATAACTAAAAGAAATGCATTTTTAAATACTAACTTATTTAAAAAATTGCTAATCGTTAATTAAGAAAACGATATTCATTCTTTAACATTATAGAAATATGAATTATTTTATATTTTTAAAGTCAAAATCGGCCCAAATTGACTGAGTAGATTTGATTCTGGCTAAGTTGGACATCTTTAATCGATTATTAGTAACTATGCGGGTTAAAGGAAGTCGTCTCGGCTTCATACCTTATAACGATCACTCGTGGGGTACTCGGCTTTAAAAACTTACTTTTACAACATTGATCTTGATAGTGATCACCTCTCTCATGTCACAAATCTATCTGGTGATCACTTATACCAAATCTTCCTAGTTCTGGTAGGGATTATCACTCACTAACACAACAAATTGCTTCGATATAGATATTACAATGGCCTCACAAACAATACTCTCTTGCTAATAGATGATCTTTAATTTTGGATGATCTGTGTTTTTAAGCTTTGCTGACTTTTAGGTTTGGTGTCCAAGAGATTCTCAAATATGGGAAAAAGACTTGTATGGTGTGAGAAAACAACTTCAAAGTGTTGCATAACCTCCATAGTCTACCCAAGGCTCGACCCTGCATCCATAACAACACACCATTTCCTCATGTATTTTTATTTTTTTAAGACTTCGTAAGTATTCGATTTTACTACGATTGGCATCTTAGAAAGCACTTAAGCTACCACTTATTTGGGAAGGTACTTGAGAGCTGGCTTTGAAGATGATATTGGGGGGGGGGGGGGGGTGGGGGGAGGCGACGGCTCCCAACCCGATCAACCTAGTATGCCTTGAAAAAAATATACATGCATTGTTAATGTTTAAACTCAATTGCGCAATTCATTTAAGTCAATTTTTATAAAAAAATAATTTACACAATCCAAACCATAAATCAATAAGCCTATTAAAAAAATTTAATTGTAAAATTTGTATAAAAGACTTTTAACGATTCTCATAGACAACTTTTATGGGCATGGATAGAGGTGCACAAAAACCCCGAAAAAGAAAATACATGGAACCGTTTTTTTATACCCGGGTATTATATACCTGAAACCGAAACGGACCCACCCGTGGGGTATGGATAGGGTATGCGTTTTGAGCTCAATACTCGAAACCGTACCCGATTTATACCCGTAAATACCCAGAACCCGGTCATACCCTATACCCATAACTGGTTATACTTGATACCAATTTTTTAATACCCGAAATAATACATGATTTATAGTATATTTTTATGTTTACTTCACAACTTTTATGTTTAAGTTTTTTTTGTTAAAATGCATACTATAAAGTAAATAATTTGTACTTTAGCAATTTTATGGTTTTTGTAATATATTTTAATTATTTTTAAAAATTACAAAATTGAAATATGTATAAAAATTATAAATTCAAAACCGAGTATTAATACTTGGTCATACCGGACACAAATCCGGTTATATCTGAACCCGATCATACCCTACCCAGGTATACAGGGTTGAGTTTTTCTACTCAATACCCTACCTGAACTTTACCCGATTTCTCTGAATACTCGATTTTCCAATACACAACATACCCAACCCCCGTTCCATTAGGGCTGGCAAGTTAGACACAAACCTACATGACTTTAACATGATTCGGTATGGCCTTAACAGGTTTCATATACTAAACAGGTAGACAGGAATCAACCTGTTAATTTTCGTGTCTAAACAGGTAAAATACTCGTTTACCTTGTTAAGTACTTGTTAGTACCTGATTAGATTTTTTGTAAATAAAAATATAAAATAATATAATATGTTATATACCTTGAATAGTTAGCAATAAATTTTTGTACCAAACAATTGAACACGATGCACATCAATCTAATCCAACATCAAGTAGACGGCGCACAAACCCTTCTCCAATTCTCCCTTTCCGAATCTTCGATGGTCCGTCAATTTCCCTCCACATCTCCGTTAGTCACAACCCTTCAATTCCCTTGTCTACCTCTCCACATCTCCAATTCTCCGACAGTTCGGTCTCCTCGTAGTTGTAGGTTAGTGTGTCTAAACAAATCTTATCGTGTACTATCGTGTCTTGTCGTGTATACCAGGTATTAACAGGTTCGTGTTCAGATTTGGGATACAGGCACACGATAAGTTTTCATGTCATGTATAGGTATACATGTTTCGTGTTTGTGTCTTATAGTGTACAGGTATACACGATATGTCAGCCCTAGATTCCATGCCCGAAACCAATATGTCAGGGCCGCATCTCGTGTAAAACTAACTATAGTCAACAAGAACACACAAGATCTAAATATTGAAGACCTTCTGATTATACTGGCGGAATTAGTATAGCCAGAGTGTTGGATTAAGTATATGATTGTTAAAGCAAACACAAACACAATAAACAAAAGATTCCAATATTATATGTATCATTGATGAACAATGGAATAGTTTATAGGATTTGCATGGAATGTCTAGGGTTTCGTGTATTGAATGACGGCCGTACTAGGTAACATAAATGATGAATATTCTCTCAATGATCGTTATGCACCCGTCTCTCCTCATTAGGTAAGCCTAGTGCTCTATTTACAGGCCCATAGACATTCCTTATAAAAACCCTAATGATTACATAATGATTGACAAATAAATACAAGTGTAAAACTGGTCTTCGAGTATGATTTATCCTTGTCGAACAGACCTTGTAATACAGAGTGTGCTCGATTCATGTCATCGAGCAGACTCTACTTAGAATATTTTCCTTATAAATATTTTACTCTAGCAGACTTTAATCTTCATAACATATTCAAACTTTGCTCGAATAGGTCCTACGAGCAAACATGTTCTCCTTGATCTCTTGAATCTTTCCTTAGGATTTATTGTGAGCAACTCCAGCATACTCGTGCACTGAACCTTGCTCGAGATTGAACAATGCCCCAAGTATCATGATATACTCGTCTATTGTTGTCGAATTATTTATTTCGGATGTACCTTTAAATTTAGGACAAATAGTCAAGAATCCCCATGGAACCAACCAACTCACTTAAGCCATCTACTTCTTACAGTCTTCTATATTTCATGTGAATTTCATAATCCCCCTTTTAATCTTTATGTTTTGGGGTATAGCATGTATAAGATTTCAACATTTATTCATTTTCACTACTATTCACCTACATGTATTTATATGTTATTTTTCCGATTCATGCTTGTTTATGCTTTACATGACTAAGTGCCATATGTTTATTTTATTGTTTAA
>NW_027503581.1:0-17691 GCF_021521415.1 Bidens hawaiensis
CTCCCTATGCTACAAATACAGCACGTATAAGGTTCACAGTCCTTTCCTATGCTGTAATACATCCACAACACGTACAAGGTTCGCAGTCCTTCCCTATGTTGCAACCTAATTCATAGCACGTACGAGGTTCGCAGTCCTCCCCTATGCTACAAATACAGCACGTATAAGGTTCACAGTCCTTTCCTATGCTGACGCCTATCTACATTACGTATATGGTTCGCAGTCCTTATCTACGTCTACATATATCATCTACTTCACGTATAAGGCTCGCAGTCCTTAACTACGCCATCACCAGCCGAGTCAATGTCCGACAGAGCTAGAGGGATTTGCCATCCTAACTTACTATGTCGAACGTAGAACTCACATGCCATTCGTGTACCTATATACACATACTTATATTATGACATAAGAACACTCTAGGCATTCTTTACCTCATTCATTTAACAACCATACCCCTTGTCGACACGTGCAATATCCGAAGATCGTTCACAGCCCCGACAAGTATTCATTTGAAATATTCAATACATCTTCGATATATAATATTCGTACCTTTATTTTTAACCTGACAGTACGCGCAATATCCGAAGATCGTTCGCGTACCGACAAGCAATCATTCATATCTATCACACATATCACATATGACATACACTTATCACTTAGGATAAATGTATTAACAACACATCGAGTATGCACACAGCCCCGAAAACATAACAAGGAATGGGGCTAGAAACTCACCTAAACACGGTTACGTTCACCGTTAATCGTAATCCCTTTCTTCAGCTGTGCACGGCTGACTGTATAACAAGTACACGTATCAAACAACTATCACTACTCATATCATCTTTCCAGTCTTAACTACTACCCACAACGAACGGGGGTCCGGGGGCAGTGCCCCTGGCAGCGGGGTCTAGGGGCGGCAGCCCCTAGCAGGGTCCAAGGGGCAGAGCCCCTGGCGGCAGCCCCTAGCAAGTATTCATTTTATTTCCATTAACTGTCTTAACACATTTTTCATTAGATTTTTAATTTATTTTCTAAACGAACTTGACTTTAGGCGAAGTTAACCCTCGGGCGAACTTAGCTCTAGGCGAAGTTAACCTTAGGCGAACTTAGCTTTAGGCGAAGTTACCAGCTAGGCGAACTTAGCTTTACAGCGAAGTTGCCATCAGGCGAACTTGGCGTCAGGCGAAGTTGTCATCAGGCGAACTTGGCCTCAGGCGAAGTTACCAGTTAGGCGAACTTAACTTTACACCGAAGTTGCCATCAGGCGAACTTAGCTTGCAGGCGAAGTTCATCAGGCGAACTTAGCTTGCAGGCGAAGTTCATCGCTTTGAAGGCAAAGTTGCCCAGTTGCAGGCGAAGTTGTCCAGATCAGCCGCTGTTCGGTTTCTGTCCAGCATTTTGAGCGATTTTAACACCCTTGCTATGGTTCAATATCACCCACACTACGCTTCCCGACCATTTTCGGTCGCTTATACACTAAAAAGCTTGGATTTTTAAACTTCAAAGATCAAGAATCATACCTTTTTGAGCTTGTTTGGATCTCGTTTAACTTGTTAACACACTAATCGCTCTCTCTCTCTCTCGGATCTGCCCGTTCCTCTCCTCGGCCCGGCGGCGGTGTAGATGGTGTGTGTGTTTTTGGAGTGTGTGTGTAGAAAGTAAGGAAATGAAGATATTTTTGGGTTTAGGGGATATTTATATCCCTGAAATCCCATGGACCTAAGGCCCATTCTCATTTAACCCGTCTCCATTAATCCAACACTAGCCCGACTCATACCAACTCCTACTCTATTATTTATTTCCTGACAACCCGAGTAAACTTTCCCTCTATTAGTAAGTAATATAATTAATATCACTTTGAAATTTCGGGATGTTACATAATTTGATTTGCAAATTGGGAGAATTACTTGATTTGCAAATTAGGAAAAATAACTTGATTTGTAAATTGGGAGAATAACTTGAGTTGCAAATCGAGAGAATAACTTGATTGCAGATTGGGAGATATTGGGGGAATAATTTGATTTGCGAATTGGGAGAATAACAAGACTTGCGAATTCCGTGTTAGCCAGACTTGCGTATTATATATTATATATTATATAGCTAGAGAAGAGTGTAACTGCATTAACTATTTTTTCATTACATCCTAGCCCTAGAGAGTCTGCCAAACTAAATCTCAGCCATTAAAATCATTTACACAACAGTTTCTTGGGCGGTGCCACTCTCTTTCATACGCTCCTCCAGCGGTTCCTCCCTTTCTTTCTCTCCCCAAGTCCTCCTATTTGCTTCCTTATACCTCCTTATAGAATGCAAAATCATTATCTCTTGGTCTTTTTTTCATCAACCTTCTACCGACAGGAGATCGATCTATCCACCATCACGGGGGTCGTCGCCTCATCACAGTTTCCGAGTTCAATTTCGGAAAACTAGGTGGCAGTGGTGTGGTGGTGGCGGTGGCATCGGTCTGGTAGGGTTTCCGGCGGTGTCTTTACATGCTCATGATTTCGTAGTTAATGTATGTATTGCAGATTTTCATTTATGGGCATTCTTCGGGTAGTTTTTCGAGTTTCTGGCTTTCAGTCAGGGTCTTCGGGTTTCAAAGTTTTAAATCCAGACCTGAAACCCAACCCAAATCTCTCATTGTTTCTTCAGGTTCATGTAATTCAGGTTAGGTTTTTTTTGGGTTGGGTTAATCGGGTTTCGAGTATCCTAGAAAAAAAAATTGCTAAATTTAAATGTAACATATTCTTCTTAACTAAATAAACCAATAAAAAAAATAAACCGGTAAACATGAGTAATATGTAACAAAGTTCAACCATAATAAACAAGACCGACATAATCGTTTTCAGTATGTCGTGATTAAGGTGTTGAATTATGGTTTCTTTACCATTCCTAATATGTGGAATGACAACAGTGGGGTTTCCGGTGGTCTCTTTACATGCTCATGATTTCATTGTTAATGTATGCATTGCAGATTTTCATTTAAGGGCATTCTTCGGGTTAGTTTTTCAAGTTTCGGGTTTTCAGTCAGGTTCTTTGGGTTTCAAAGTTTTAAATCCAGACTCAAAACCCAACCCAAATCTCTCATGGTTTCTTCAGTTCAAGTAATTCGGGTTTGGGTTTTTTCGGGTTGGGTTAATCGGATTCCGAGTATCATAGGAAAAAAAATACATTGCTAAATTTAAATGTAACATATTCTTCTTAACTTGTAACGTAAATAAACCAATAAAAAACAAAAAATAAACCGGTAAAACATGAGTAATATTTAACAAAGTTCAACCATAATAAACAAGACCGACATAATCATTTTCAATATGTCGTGATTAAGGTTTTGAATTATAATTTCTTTACCAATTCCTTATATGTGGAATAACAACAGTTGATTTGAATAAAATTCTGATAATGTTAACGGCTAAGGCTTAGCCTATAATACCTAAAATATAATGGGTTTTTCGATTGTTAATATTTATTGATCTTTCAATTTCATCAAGGTTTTTATAAGATTTAATTATTGATTGCAGGGTCCACAAACGGTCCAGATCGAACTCTAGCCCCCCATTTTCAGGTTAAAGCACATTAACTTAACGCTTACGAATGATTTAAAGAATAATCTATGTATTAGTGATCAGGATTTTCTATTTACTTGAGCAAATCATGATTGTCTTATTTTTATCTCCAATTGTGTTCCTATCAGGCGGAGTGATCTCAGGGAGCTAACGTTCCGGTAAGGATGACTATCGTTGATGACCATTGACCAGCCACATTTTAAGCCATACCCTTTTTAAAACCAACACGATTTTACAATTTTGCCATTTTCCAACCGTTTAGAGATTAAAAGACATTTTGTATTGGCTGGAACAATCTCATCCTATCTACTAACACATGGTTGAGATTATTTCCTACCATTCCTACCCAACACACACGTTTTCTACAATATCCAAACCCCACACCAGCATACAACAAACGCAACCTACAACTATCTTAGCAACACCACCAGCCCATTCACAAACATCAACACTTCTAACAACACACATGCGCATCCATAAATGCACCAACCAACACCAACAAAACAACACAACGAGGACTTCTTCTACACATCGACTAACATTAAAAAGACACAACGCCCACACTAATTACAGCCCAATCACACAATCACAAGCTAAAAACCCAACAATTATCGGCAATTTAGGCATACCGAAAACACTAGGGTTTTTTTCTTTAGCTGAAATCGAAAAAATACAAGACACTTACTGGTGCAAATCCCGTCGACGATCTTTAATTGTCTCATTTTTATCTTCAATTGTGTTCCTATCAAGTGGAGTGATCTCAAGGAGCTAACGTTCCGGTAAGGATGACTATCGTTGATGACCATTGACCAGCAACATTTTAAGCCATACCGTTTTTTAAAACCAACACGATTTTACGATTTTGCCCTTTTCCCACTGTTTAGAGATTAAAAGACATTTGTATGGCTGGAACAATCTCATCCTTTGGATCTACTAACACATGGTTGAGATTATTTCCTACCATTCCTAGTCAACACTCGTTTTCTACAATATCCAAACCCATCAGATAGAGGAAGGATCATATAGAAATTGATATTTTTGTGAAAAATATAAGAACCAACCAAAATAGAGTAAATAAAAATTGATAATTAAAATAGGCAGGGCAATATTATAACATCTTATCTTTTTAATTCCTATAATCATGCACCTGTTACGTTACATTTGACTAACATCAGCTGCATTTTAACCCATGCGTATTACCAGCACAATTTCATATTCACACATTCGTGCAACCGAACACACCCACAACCATCACACAACAAACACAACCTACAACTATCTTAGCAACACCACCAGCCGATTCACATCCATCAACACTTCTAACAACACACATGCGCATCCATAAATGTACCAACCAACGCAACAAAACAACACAACCATGACTTCTTCTACACACCGACTAACATAAAAACACACAACGCCCACACTAATTACAGCCCAATCACACAATCACAAGCCTAAAACCCAACAATTGTCGGCAATTTTGGCATACCGAAAAGACTAGGGTTTTTTTCTTTAGCTGAAATCTAACAAATATGACACACTTACTTATGCAAATCCGTCGACGATCTTTAATTGTCACATTTTACCATACCCTTTTTAAAACAAACTTGAATTTACGATTTTGCCCTTTTCCAACCGTTTAGAGATTAAAAGACATTTTGTATTGGCTGGAACAATCTCATCCTTTGGATCTACTAACAAATGGTTGAGATTATTTCCTACCATTCCTACCCAACACTCGTTTTCTACAATATCCAAACCCCAGATAATAGAGGAAGGATCATATAGTAACTGATTTTTTATTAAAAAATATAAGAACCAATCAAAATAGAGTAAATAAAAATTAATAATTAAAATAGGCAGGGCAATATTGTAAAATCTTATCGTTTTAATTCCTATAATCATGCACCTGTTACGTTACATTTGACTAACTTCAGCTACATTTTGACCTATGCGTATTACCAGCACAACTTCATATTCACCACATTCGCACAACCGAACACACCCACACCAGCACACAACAAACGCAACCTACAACTATCTTAGCAACACCACCAGCCCATTCACATCCATCAACTCTTCTAACAACACACATGCGCATCCATAAATGCACCAACCAACACCAACAGAACAACACAACCGGGACTTCTTATACACATCGACTAACATCAAAAACACACGATGCCCACACTAATTACAGCCCAATCACACAATTACAATGTGACATCCGTGGCAAAACCGAGTACACCTTAGTACTTACAAACTCGAATAAGCGTTTAACCGCTTATTGCGTAACGAACAAATGAATAACCAAACGGGTCTGGTTATGGTCCGAATATCCCGGGGTGCCATCTATAAGTGATATACGATCTATGCAAGCTAAAATATTAGTAATATGGCCTTAGTTCGATAGCAAACAAGTTAAACGAAAACATGCTCGTTTAACTACCCGCTATAGATTTAAACGCGAAAGATAGTTACAAACCAAGCATTGTATCATCCGTTGAGCCAAGAAAGACTTACAAACAATTATTGGAAATGTTTTAAGCGATTCGTGAAAATATTTTTGATTTTTACAAATATATAGTATGTTTTTATAAATTTACACAAAAAATAGCCGAAAAACGCTCGTTTTCGCTCCGTTTGTCGCACCCGATATATTTTTGTCGCCAAAAACCGAACCCGAAATAAATTTGGAATCGGAATTTCACGTTCGGGCACATAAATCGAGAAAAGTGGGCCAAATGGGCCCAAAAGGGGCCCAACAAGCCCAGCTCGCCAAAAAAGACTTTTTTACCCTTGGTTTTCCTTTAAATATTAAACAAGTTTAAGATATTTTGTGAAATCATTTTCATGAGAATTCTGGAAACAAGCAGCTCTCCATCAAAAACCAGCAAGAAACTAGTAAAAAATGTCATAATTAATCGATTTTCGGCTCGTTTAAACTCGATTAATATCATATAAACATAGCTTGATTGCCAAAAATCATTCCTAACCATGTAAAAACCCTAAAAATGGTCCATAAACATGTTTTGATCATACACTGGTGAGGAACCTGGTATAATAGTTTTTTTTGGCCATAAACACGGATTAAGGGTTGAAACGGCGTTTTTTACGGTTCAAAAGTTCGTTTTTGTGCACTAGCCGAAACCCTAAGTTAAGGGCTGTTATGTTGATAAAAAAATGCTTGGTTTGTGATATAGGACTTGTATCTAGCTTGCATAGAAGCACAGGAACCTGAAAATTTGGTTAGAAAGTCGGAAACGAGCCAAACCCGCTAAGGTAATGCCGAAACACTCGCTTACGGGCTGTTTAGGTTAAGTTTGTGATGTGCATATTGTTAGTTCTTGAAATTTTCAGGAACATCAGGGACCATGTCAATAAGTCCCTGTTTAAATTTGGTAATTTTTCGACCATCCGAGAATATTTGGCGAATTTATTACCGAATTGGGACATTTATTTGGGAAAAATAGCTAAAATACTTCAAAAATTATGAAATTTTTCTGGGAACTCTTATTTGATGTATTTTGATCACATATGAATTTTGGGATCATTTGGAGAAGTCTAAAGGTGTTTTGTATATATGTGTTCCCGTGAATTTTATAGCCGAATTTGGATCGAAAAGAATATCGCAGGAGCTTTTTATATTCTGGAATTGATACAGGTTAATTTGGGACATGATTTGAGCATTCAGGAATTTTTTTGGAATTTTTGGAAATTTTTTGGGGTAAACGGACGATTTTCAGGCGAAATATAGCTCACAAAGTGAATTTTTATAAATTATAAATCAGTAAATAATTCCAGAAATATTTTTATTAAAATCTATATATTTTAAATTGATAAGTGGTTATATTTTCATTATTTAATGATTAACGGTTAATTAATTATGCTAATTTAAAGATTAAACAAATTTAGTTTTTATAAAAACCGGAAAGTTCGCGACTAGCGAACCTGCGGAATATCAAAACACCAAGAGTGATCAAAAATCATATTTTCGGATTAATTAAGTAAAAACGAACTTTTCTACGAGAAACCTGGACAATCCGGGTGGATTGTGCGCGTTTTCTTCTCAAATCAAACTGAATAAAACGGAAACGAGCCCCGTGGCTAATCCGGGACCCCAGTATGTGATCCTTCTTTATAACTTAATCATTTTATTAACCAATACATTTACCCAAGCTTATTTTCTCATAACTGTTTTCCTGAACGCGTAAACGAACAACTTGGCCCAGCTGGAAAACGGGAATCTGAGCCAAGTTCGGTTTTAAGTATTAGACATTGAACAACATCACAACCTAAGCCTATTGCCACTTTCTGGGCGTTCCAGCTATACCCAGATTAGTTATAGAGCCCAGTTTAGTACTGAGATTATTATAATATTAAAATATTAATATTATTATAATATGGACTATAGGGATTAAGTGATGGCAAGGGAAACGAACCCCGAGCTGACCTCGCACTGAGTGCCTACAAAACTGTGAGTTTCATGACCCCACTCTTTAAACTATTTTACGAACTTTTGAGGTGAAAGCATGTTTATATACGTTATCTATCTGAAAACGGATCAGGATATAAAATATCTGAACATTTATATATGAAAAGTCCCTACAAACATAATGATTGACTACGTGCTGATGAAAGATGATTATTATCGTTGATTGATATATTGAGTGGAGATAATACGAATTGCAAAACATAATGAAATTACACGTGATAGCATGTTTATACAAACACGTTATGTAATGTTAAACATAACTAATTTGGGAGACAACGTGGTCTGTAATGGGCATGGGGATAACGTGGTCTGTGATGATTATGGGGCTATTGTGAGCGGAAGGGGGGCCACAATAGTAACAAACTAAAGTTGAGTATGGCCTATGAGCCAAGTTCTGCTGCAACTTACTAAACTAAAGTTGAGTATGGCCTATGAGTCAAGTTCTGCTGCAACTTATAAACTAAAGTTGAGTATGACCTATGAGCCAAGTTCTGCTGCAACTTATTAAACGAACTAACTTGATTATGACATGAATGTTAAGAAAATAATGTGATTATGCGTATTGTGGGCGGATGGGGAGCCACAGTATTTGGTGATACGTGATATGTGTATGTGTATATGTGTCTATATACATGCTATGTGATTAGCCGTAGGAAATATTATGTGTAGAATATACTAATTATTTGCGTGTACACTATATAATGTTTGAGTTTACGTAGAATCATTGTGGGTGGAAGGGGGACCATAGTGGTTGATGTTAACGCGGAACCGTTGTGGGCGGAAGGGGGGCCACAGTGGTTGAGTTTATGTGGAACCATTGTGGGAGGAAGGGGGTCCACAGTGGTTGGTTAAACACGGAAATTTGAAACAGGTAGCACGAACAAACAATCACGATTTTACCGAAATTTCGAATTTATATTATAAACTTAAATGTGTGCATATGCACACACAAGGATATGGCTGTACATATTTATACAAACGTAAATACATATTTTTACATACGCGCGTACATACAAACTATGACTGTGTGGTACGCAGAACTAATTTCGTTAAACTTATGAAACTCACCAACTATTCGTAGTTGACCTGTTTTAACATGCTTTTCAGGTAATCAGATATGAGAAGTAATTTCCTGTGCGTTACGTGTCTGATTGGTGATTGATGTCATGGGCATTTGAGTTAGAAGTAAAGTAATTGAAGAACCGGTTTGATTGTATCACCTAATTTGTAAAAGATGTTAGAACGATATAATATATTGTAAATTAGTTAGTAATGTTTCTTTATGAACAATGTATTTGATACCAGTTGTATCTGTTGCATTTCCGTTTTACGCTTCCGCAATTCGCTTAACGGGGTGTGACATACAAGCCGAAAACCCAACAATTATCGGCAATTTAGGCATACCGAAAACACTAGAGTTTTTTTCTTTAGCTGAAACCGAAACAAATATGACATACTTACTTATGCAAATCCCGTCAACGATCTTTAATTGTCTCATTTTATCTCCAATTGTGTTACTATCAGACGGAGTGATCTCAGGGAGCTAACGTTCCGGTAAGGATGACTATCGTTAATGACCATTGACTAGCCACATTTTATGCCATACCCTTTTTAAAACCAACACGATTTTACGGTTTCGCCCTTTTCCAACCGTTTAGATATTAAAGACACTTTGTATTGGCTAGAACAATCTCATCCTTTGGATCTACTAACACATGGTTGAGATGATCTCCTACCATTCCTACCCAACACTCGTTTTCTCCAATATCCAAACCCTTATCAGATATATAACATTATTATGATTTTATAACATCTTACTTATTTAATGTAGATTCTTTAAAGAATATGAAAGACAAGTATTTGGGATAAGGCCGAGGTCAACAAAGTGAACGATAACGAGCTCGAATTCCTCACAGGATGTGGGATGTTGAGTCAGCATTTTCTTTGTGGCACCCTAATTTGAAGCTTCTGTTGGTCACTCTTGGTGACCAAAGTTGCAATTACTACACAAAAGGTATGTAACATGCCCCGATGCCCGGTATATAGATGAGAATAGAATCATGAGATTATGCTATGTTATTATTATTGGTCACTTCATTTAATTAATATATCATCTAAGTATAAAAATATGTTTATGAAAAATTTTCTATGTAAGAAAAATTCAAATGATAGAACTTTAGAACATATCCAAGTTGATTAACACAGAAAAAGGCCCACATCCAGCTTTACTATTTCTCTGCTTTTCACTATATAAAAACATTAAAGAGTCCTATTACTGATTCCTACATCATGAATCATGATGAATTAACACCTTTCTTCTCATTGGCACCCTATTAATTTCATGCCAAAAGTAAAGCATTTACCAACGATTATAAGGCTAAAATCATAGTCTTGATCTAGAATCAGATTTAAAAGATAATTATTCGAATGATAAAAATGAGTTTAAAAAGGCCTTCAGTTTTTTTAATATTTCTTTTTATAAATATAAAAATTGCAGCATTTTTATGATGGTGGGTGCATTCCCAATGAAAGTAAGTTAAAATGGATACATATTTTTTTATGAAAGTGTTCTAAGCCAACAACAACAACAATGAAAGTTGAAAGATACTGAGATACACGTGCGCTTGTGGAGCAATCACCACCACCAAAAAGGGTGCAATTCCTGCCATTTCTGTTGAAAAATTATAAATGGAAATTAATTTATTAGGTTATTAATACTATAACTCTTCGTATGTTGAAACTCTTGAGTAGAGTTTTCTTTTTGACACTTAATGGATTTTATTAGAGAATTAAGTCTCTAATTAAGTGAAGCTCTTTACTCACCCTTAACTCTTGTATAATATAGTAGGCTATGTGCCTCATTTGAAAATGCTAGAAAAAAAATGAGAAGCAATGAAATTTAAGGAAAAAATACATGCATGCATGAAGAGTTATGGTGAAGAAGAAAGCTTTAAAGACTCATATGTTGAGAACATATAGAGATGAGTTTCTCCATTCAATTCCTCCACTGTTTCATTCTTTTAATTTTTCCCACAAGTTCTAACACTACAATTTAACTAATGTAACCTCGGGCGTGTGGACATCTCTAGCAGTACAAACTGCTTCGGCTGTTGAACCCTGAGAGACAGACGTGTTGTATTATGTAGAGGCGCGAAATCTGTTTTAAGGGAAACGTGTTGAACACGTGCCTCAGCCTAAACCATCAACATTAGTTTGTTCGTTTTTGTAGCAAAGGATCATACAAGAAGATACTGTGACATTTGAGCCAAAACCAGGTACACCCTAATATACATTTACCGATTTAACGATTAAACACTTATTACGTAACGAACGAATGATTAACCGAGCGGGTCTAGTTATGACCCAGATATCTCGGGGGGGGGGGGGGGCATCTATAAGTGATATACGTTTAATATAAGCTAATATACTAGTATTATGGCCTTAGTTCAATAGCAAACAAGTTAAACGAAAACATGCTCGTTTAACTACCCGCTATAGATTTAAACGCGAAAGATAGTTACAAACAAAGCATTGTATCATCCGTTAAGCCGAAAAAGACTTACTAGACACTTATTTGAAATGTTTTAAGCGATCCTTGAAAATATTTTCGATTTTAACAAACATATAGTATGTTTTTATAATTTTACACAAAACTAGCCGAAAAACACTCGTTTTTGCACTGTTTAACGCACACCGATAAGTTTTTTGCGCCAAAAACCGAACCCGAACTAAATTTGGACTGGGATTTTCGTTTTTGGGCCTTTAGAATCAGTTATTTGGGCCAAAATGGGCCCAAGGGGGCCCAAACAACCTCCCGGCCGCAACCTTGGACCCCCCACCTTTCTTGATTTTTTTTTCATATTTAAGATATTTTGCACATACCTCCACATTCCAAATTCTGGTAAAAAACATCCTTCTTCTACAAACCTTCAAGAAACCCTAGGTAATTTGCTTAATTTTATCATTTTTAACACGTTTTAATTAGGTTTAATACCATAAAAACATGTTTTAATTACCAAAAATCATTCCTAACCATGTAAAAATTCTAAAAATGGTCCATAAACATGTTTTGACCATACACATGGTAAGGAACCTGGTTTGATAGTTTTTTTGGCCATAAACACGGATTAAAGGGTTGAAACGGCATTTTTACGGTTCAAAAAGTTTGTTTTTGTGCACTAGCCGAAACCCTAAGTTAAGGGCTGTTATGTTGATGAAAAATTGCTTGGTTTGTGATATTGGACCTGTATCTAGCCTACATAGGAGCACAAGAGCTTGAAAAGTTGATTAGAAAGGCGGAAACGAACCAAAACCGCTAAGGTAATGCCGAAAGACTCGTTTACGGGCTGTTTAGGTTAAGGTTGTTATGTGCATATTGTTAGCTCTTGAAATTTTTCAGGGACATCAAGGACCATATCATTGAGTCTCTGTTCAAATTTGGTAATTTTTCGACCATTCGAGAATATTTGGCGAATTTATTACCGAATTGGAACGTTTATTTGGGAAAAATAGTTAAAATGCTTGAAAAATTATTAAATTTTTTGGGAAACTCAGATTTGATGTATTTTTATCACATATGAATTTTGGGATCATTTGGAAAAGTTTAAGGGTGTTTTGTGTATATGCGTTCGTACGAATTTTTATAGCCGATTTTGGGCCGAAAAAATTATTGAACAAGCTTATTGCATTCTGTAATTGATACAGGTTGTTTTGGCTCATAATTTGAGTATTCAGGAATTTTTGTGGAATTTTTGGTAATCGTTTGGGATAAACAGACGATTTTCAGGCTAAATATAGCTAATAAAATGAATTTTTATAAATTATTAAATCAGTAAATAATTCCAAAAATATTTTTATAAAAATCTACATATTTTATTTAATAAGTTGCTAAATTTTCATAATTTAATGATTAATGGTTAATTAATTATGCTAACTTGAAGATTAAACAAATTCAGTTTTTATAAAAGCCGGCAAGTTCGCGATTAATGAACCTGCGGGAATATCAAAACACCAAGAGTGATCAAAAATCATATTTTTGGATTAATTAAGTAAAAACGAACCTTTCTATGAGAAACCTAGACAATCTAGATAGATTGTGCGCGTTTCTTCTCAAATCAAACTGAATAAACGAAAACGGGCTCCGTAGCTAATCCGGGACCCCAATATGTGATCTTTGTTTATAACTTAATCATTTTATTAACCAATACATTTACCCAAGTTAATTTCCCATAACTTTTTCAGAACGCGTAAACGAACAACTTGGTCCAACTAGGAAAACGGGAAACTAAGCCAAGTTCGGTTTTAAGTATTAGACATTGAACAACATCACAACCTAAGCCTATTGCCACTTTCTGGGCGCTATACCCAGATTAGACATACAGTCCAGTTTAGTATTGAGATTATAATAATATTAAAATATTAATATTATTATAATATTGATTATAGGAACTGGTGATAGTGAATCGAACCCAGTTTAGTATTGAGATTATAATAAAATCAAAAATGATTATTTTAACCACACAGACAAAAAAAGTTTTCATTCATTTAAAAGACTACTTTCTTTTACAATTTTGAATTCCAAATCTAGCTAGTTCATCAAATAAATTCCCTTCATAATTTTCAATTCTTTATAAAATTAAAGTTCATTGAACCCAACACCCCAAGATTCAACCAATATAACATTTACACAAAGAAAAATACACAATTATATATTAAAATGATATACGATGTTAATTTCTTATAGATCGTTAAGGTAGATAGTGAAAGTAGTTTGTATAAGGAAAGATGAAACATGCAGAGTGAAGGAAAAAATGAAAGCTCGCTACATTATTCATTAAAAACATGGGTATATACATAGCCAGGAATAATAAAAAAATACAATACTAATTTCTATCCTAAACAACCGGTACAAGGAACAAACTAATTCTTTTACGCAACATGCACTTCCTCAAGCGTACATCTTCACTATAAGTGATCAACATCTGTGCACTCTCCATTATTCAACTTGTAGAGAAAGCAACAACCTGATCCCAACAACCTGTTAACCAGCCGATACGCCTGCCCAATTTGGTTGGGCCCTTATGTTGAATAAATGACCACAAAATGCGGTCACATTTTTTGTCATGACTGCATAAGAAGTTCTATGTCAGCTTAAGGGTAATCTCTTCCTGATAGATAGCGCACTTTCCCTGAGCTGACATTGCACTTTTGATGCAGCCATGACAGAAAATATAACCACATTTTGTGGTTATCTGGCCTAAGTAAATCAGGCAGGAGTAGGTAGGCAGTGGTAGAGGTCTTGCTACTTCAAATTGGATGGTTGTGGGTTAATGTCAACGGCGTATTCTATAGCTTGGTGTAAAGACTCCATATTCTCTCAGAGGCCAAAGTGTTATAAAAAGGCCTGACACAATGCTATGAACAATCCGCATGTTTTGCTCCGATCTTGATAGACTACCAAAGATCAATGTATAGAGTGAGATAACATATAAAATTAATCATACATAAAAACTAAAACATATATTGAAAACTCATCATTTTAAAAAGTTTTCTATTTTTTCTGTTCTTGGTTGTTCTTCTGGTTCATCAATAAAAAAACAAAAATAAATTGTGAATCACTCAATCCAACATTTCACAAGAAATAAAATTTAACGGAACAAATTAATAACACTACCACCAAATCAACAAGAAATGTATCTAAAATGATGAGAAATATAAAATGTAAAATGGATTAAATGAATTTGCCTATTTGACACAACTCCTTACTGGCTTAAAGACCAAAATAAAAAAATCTTAATTCTCCGAAAAGAGCTATCTTGTCTAAAATCAATAACAAGAAATTACTATTGGGGATATCCGAAATTGAGGCTAAAAAGATTTAAATTGAAGTGTTTTTATAACATAAACCGATCCTTATTACCGAATTTGCTCATAAATCATACCCAATATCTACTACTGATATATTTTTCATATCACTTCAAAGTGATTATAAAAATAATCGTATAACTTTATTTAAACTCAATAAAAACCCAAGGCAAAATATTCATTTCAAAACAAGCAAACATGATTAATAGATTCAATGATGCAAGAATTAAATCAAAAGGCATATCTTACCATTCTCAATCATTGTGCCATGCTTGTTACTTCCAATAAACTTTGTATCTGTGTTTGTGTATGAAACAAAAGGATATAATTCTTCTTGCAGGCTGAAGTGGAGAAGAATAGAGAATATTTATAGCCAGATATTTACACCATGTCTTAAATAAACAGAAAAAAAAGTAACTCTAAATTAATGATCATTAATTCTAAATAAGTAACAACCCAAACCATACGGTCGGCTTGGCAATGAATCGCATCTTAATAAGAAACTACAAGATATAAATATCTTCATGTATTTCTAGTTAAGCGTGTGAATAGGTGATCCAGTTTGGCTAAATGGGCATTATCCACGACAACCCAACTGGTTTGCGATTGACCAATTTTTTAACTTTTATATTTTAAATATGCGTGTTTATGTTAGGTGACTAATCACATTATATTAAAAAAATCAATTAAATTAACTCTAAAAATTAATGCTCATTATTCAAAATAATCAAATAAGTAACACAAAACTAAACAAAAAAACCATATGCGCGACTCAGCAATGAAATACATCTTAATCTAAATCTATAAAATATAAATTTAAAAGCTTTACTTTTAAATGTAATGTTTTATGTCAACACAAGTGAATAAATACATTATTTAAAAAAAATTAGATTGACTCTAGAAATTAATGCTTATTTTTCAAAATAATGAAATAACCGACACAAAACGTAACAAACAAACTGATGTATAATAATTTATATATCTTTTCGGTACTAAAATGTCTCCAAATAAGTGTAATATCAGCAATTATGTCACCCGACTAGCAAATGCGGAAGCGTAAAACGGGAATATAATAGAAATCTTTAGTATCATATTGTTTATAAAGAAACATTACAAACTAATTTACAATATATTACATTGTTCTATCTTCGTTTACAAGCAAGGTGATACAAATTAAAACCAATTTGTTAAACAGGTCTACTTCTTAGTAGTAGACTTGCATCTATCTACACAGCATCGACCATAGTCCAAAACACGTATCACATCATCATTCTATTCCAATTTCGGTACACCTGAAAAGCATGTTAAAACATGTCAACTACGAATAGTTGTTGAGTTTCACGAGTTTTAGTAAATCAATTATGCGTAACCACAATAATCATAGTTTGTATGTACGCATGTATGTAAGTACGTTTGCAAGTACTTTTGTTGGTATGTTTATGATGTAATTATGCTAATCTACAGTGAAGCCTTGACTATTTGTTCGTGCTGCATGCCTCCATTTCCCACGCTAAATCAACCACTGTGGTCCCCTTCTGCCCACAACATGCCCCCAGTAGCTATGTCTAATACTACATAGCATGTTTGTATAATTATGGTCATGTGCAAATGGCATTACGTGTGTCTCGGCATCCGTACTGATTCCGTTTGGGTTTGTCAAACCAATAGTACTATTCACAAGCCACCGGTTCGAAGTTAATCACTATGTTTGTAGGGACTTTTGTGTGTTTGCACTTAGATAATTTACATCATTAAACATACAACATTTTCAAGAAATACAGGTATACACTACATGCTTTTCACCCCAAAAGTTCGTAAAACAATTTAGAAAGAGGGGTCATGAACATAGGTTCCATACTAACATCCATACTAAACCGATATTATAATAATATTAATATTTTAATATTATTATAGGTTCCATACTAAACCGGGCTATATATCTAGTCTGGGTATAGCTATCTCGCCCAGAACATGTCTTTTGTCTTAGATTGTGACGTTGTACAATGTCTAATGTTTAAAATCAAACTTGGCTCGGTTTCACCGTTTCACATGCTGCTCCAAGTTGGTCGTTTACGCGTTTCGAAAACAGGTATGGTCACACAAACTCGGGTAAACGTGTCGGTTGATAAAATGATTTAATTTATAATGAGAAATCAGGGTTTTGATGTCCGAATTTCCTACGGGGCTCATTTCTGTTTTATAGAGTTTGGTTTGGAGAAAAGCGCTCACAATCGAATTGTCTGGATTTCTCACAAAATGTTCGATATTACTTAATTAACTCAAAAGTTTTATTTTTGACCACTCTTGATGTTCTGATATCTCAACAGGTTCATTAATCACAAAACTGCCGGTTTTTATTTGGATTGTATTTGTTTAACTTTCAAATTAGTACAACTAATTTTCCGTTTATCGTTAAATTACAAAAAATTATACACTCACTAATTATTTTATGTAGACTTTTATAAAAATAGTTCTGCAAATATTTACTTATTCATTAATTTATAAAAATTCATTTTATATGATATTTTTAACAGGTAAAATCGTCCGTTTATATCAAACGATTTCTGCAAAATCCAATAATTTTTTTGACTAATCCAAATGACTTCCAAAATATCCTGTAAAATTTCCAGAAATTTCCAGTTTTTCTAAATTACCTTTTTGTGCCAAAAACGACCATTAAAATTCGAATAAACCGCGAATCCAGAAACCGTAGCTAGGCTTCTCCAATTGCCCCAATATTCATATGTGATCATGTGATTCATTACC
>NW_027503582.1:0-32186 GCF_021521415.1 Bidens hawaiensis
TGAATGAAAATTATTCTAAGTACTTTCGAGTATGCTTGCATCTTTTGAGTGTGTTCAAGTACGTTTGGGTGTCTGATTATTTTTCTAAGTATTTCGAGCACACTTCAACTATTTTGAAGAAAAAAAGCACAGTGATAACATACTCGAGCCTATTGTGGTTGTTGAATGATTTCTAAGTGTTTTCGAGCATGTCTCTGTTTCGAGCATGAAATCACTTAATTTGGTTTACCGACATGCATTCTTTGCTCATTCGAGTATCCTGATCATCATAAAGGCAAAGTTGTGTGTTAAGTATTGAGTTGATACTGTTTTGAGTATTATCTCTCATACGAGCATATTTGAAAGTTTGATGTGTTTCTTGTGATGTGAATATTGGTTAAGGTAAAGACTCAAGTAGGTGTTGAACTCGAGTACAGCTTTGAATTGATTAAGAGCTTGATTAAATTGGTTAAGTAAAGTTATCTTTGTAGTAAACTTTGTTTACGAGCAATCTAATTAAACTTAACCTTAACACTTAACCAAAATTGATTTTGAACGAGCATGCTTGGAGAATGCTAAACGAGCATACATGTTGTCAACTGTCTTTGTCAGTTTGCTTAAGCAAAGAAAATAATTGATTTTCATTATAAAGGCATCCTGCTGGTACTAAATTAACGCCCGTTAATTTCCAACAAAAGGTTTAATCTTGTAGTGTTATGTACACCTTTCGGGCTTGACCCGGCATTCTTCCGAGAGCTCCTTTCCACCCCGTAAACGTATCTTGCTTAACTTTTCGTGCAAGTTCAACTCTTAATAAAGTGGAAGGGCCAGAATGTAACATTTTATATTATAATCAAAATCAAAACCCTAGCCCCCTCCTAGAAGGTCCGATCGGCAGCAGCAAGGTTCCCAAACCATCCTATTTTCTTTTTCCAGCCAACATTAGGGTGTAAAAATCTAATTCAAGGTTAGTCCCATGTCCCCTCTAGTCTTTTACACCTTAAACCATCCTTATACATCGCGTATTGATCGTTAAACGACTTGTTGTAGGCTTGTAGGGTGGCTGTCCAATTGAGAAATTCCGGGGCTGTTTTGATTGGGGTTTTTGCACCAAAATCTTACTAGGTATGTCACTTACATCATACTAAAATTTCATGGCCAATGGAGGTGTTTAGGTCGGTCAATCGATTTTAGTTCGAAAACTATGGTTTAACGGGTGTAGGATTGGCAATTGTTGAGTTTGAAGCGTTAAACGATCGAATGACCAACCGAATCAGTTTGCACAGCCCTAGGGGGGTTTAAGAGCTGTGGGAAGATTATTTTTTTGATGCTCGGGGCTGTTTTGGTTGGTGATTCGTCAATCGAGTCGGCGGTGCGCGAATTTTCATTTAAATGTTAAATTGAGAGTTGTAAAAAGGAACCGTCAACTATATCAACTCGGGTGATATAATTATGATGTAAGAAAAGGTTAAGATGGGAATTTGGTCCATTTGGGGCTGATTCATTTGAAAATTGGTTTTAAATTTATTACGCGCGTATTCGACTCGATTTGATTACCGGCGGGTGAGTTGTGCATCATGGTTAGCCCCGACCATAATCGTAGGGTGGATTTGGTTAGTTGAAAGGTTTTAGGGGATGAGGTAAAGTAATTGGGTTTGGGTTGGGCCTCGGCCCAAGTTTTTGGGCCTTGGGCCAAGTTGTTAGGCCTTGGGCCAAGTGTTGGGCCTTGGGCCAAAGTGTTGGGCTTGAGCGGCCCATTAGGCAAGTGTGTCCTTGCGGTCTAGTTTAGTAACGCGTTGTGTATAATTTACAGGCCCTTGCTTGTGATTGTGCACTAAGGGATTTCCTAGCTCGTTGCAGGTGTTCGATTGATTCAGGTGAGTTCATGATGCCCTTTTTACTCTTTTTACGTTTTGGGCTAGCATACACACCGAAATACCATTTTAAAACGATCTTACCCGTTACAATGATTTGAATGTTTTTACATGGTCTGACTCGTGATTGTGCACTTTGAAAGTTATATTTGAATTATTTTATATGCTTTAGGATATTTTAGACTCGTTTATGGTCTTGTATCCTTTAAGGTTACGTACATTATTAATGGTCTAGACTCGAGGATGTTGGTAGACTTGGTAGTAATTGAATATGAGTAGACCTTTTTACTTAGTCCCCGTATGGGATGATATATATATATGTATGTATGTATGGAGGTACGTATGTATGTATGAGATGTGTTACCTTATAGCCTACGATTGTGTGATGATATTTAGTTCCTCGTGACTAAGAATGATGTGAGTAGGCTTATTGATGTGTGTGTACATGGTGATTCCCGGCCGGGTCAAATATATTACTCGAGTTGTACCCGTGGTGGAGAGGCCCGTATGACGTGATCATCATTTTGGCGGGTCAAATATATTACTCGGGTTTTAAAATCCCATGGTGAAGAGGCCAGTTGGATGTTGAGCCGTGATCGGGTCAAATATATTACTCGGGTTGTACCCGTGGTGAAGAGGCCCGTATGACGTGCTTGGATGTGTGAGCCGAGATCGGGTCAAATATATTACTCGGGTTGTACCCGTGGTGGAGAGGCCCGTATCTCGTGCTTGGATGTGTAAGCTGTGACCGAGTCAAATATATTACTCGGGTTTGACTCGTGGTGGAGAGGCTCGTGTCACATGCTTAGGTCTTACCACGTCCGGGTCAAATATATTACTCGAGTCTCGACTCGTGGTGGAGAGGCCCGTGTACGTGTGTTCGATGATGAATGTATTATTTAGTGAATTATATTATTTATTTTAATTTTATCCTCTCTATTGTTTATAACTATAGCTTTGAAATAAAGTATGAATTATTGTTTATGAAAACTTGAACTCACTCAGCTCAAGCTAACTTTGTGTGTATGTTAAATTGACTTTCAGGTTAAGAAGTGGATGCGACCGCTTGGACGTGCTGGATGCTACTCGGGAGGTTGAAGGCATTTCTGGTCGTGGAATTCAAATAAAACAAATATTTTATTTACATTTGATTTTGGTCATCTGTACCCGTGTTTGGGATTTTATTACTTAAACTTTTTCCGCTGTTATTCACTCTGAACTGGTTTTAAATACAAAGGATCGTTTGGTTTTAAATTTTTGTGAAATTGTGGATGTGATTACCAACTGTAGGATTCCCGGGATTCGGGGTCTTACAAGTTGGTATCAGAGCCATGGTTCGAGGGATCCGAGCATTCCCGAATGCTTGGACTCGAACTGTAAAAGAAAGGACTAGAAATGCCAACCGCGAGTAGCTGCACGCCAAGAGGTAAATTTTGATATTTGGTTATTCGTTTTATAAGTATTAGAGTTCTATTATGTGCATATTTGCTTGAATTTTAGATGGGACGCTAATATGGTTAGGGGCAGGGGGTGCTTAGGATGAGAGGGTGAAGTAAACAATTAATAACCGTTGATCAACGTTATTAGCAGTTTACCCTTACCTTCCATGTTCTAAATACCACTTGTACTTGACCGTGTTAAAATTCTGTCTTTGTAGGGATAAGTCATGGTTAATACTCATACTGCTAAGAGAGGTCGCCCGAATGTTCGCGGCCGTGGTCGTAAGCCACGTGCCAAGACAGAGAGTGAGATTACCACATCCTAGCAGGAGGAAACCCCGGTTCAAGAGGAAGGGGATAACCCCGTCTTAGGTCCTACTATACGCGCGGCCATCGCAGATGAGGTTTATCAGGTTCTTCAGAGCGTTATTCCCAAGATCGTTGCTGAGGCGGTTAGGGTTGCAAAAGAGTCTATGGTTTGGAAGAGTGCAGATAAACAGGGAAAGGGACAAGAGACTCAGGTTGAAGACGAGGTGGTGGTGCCAAGTGAGAAGGAGAAAGAAGTTCGTGCGTTTAGGGTGCCTTCTAGAGGTTGTTCGTATGGGGATTTCAAGAAGTGCAACCCTCCCGCTTTTGATGGTACTAATGATGCGTTGGCAGCTCATCAGTGGGTTAGAGAGATGGAAGCCGTATTGAGGGTTAGTAAGTGCAAAGAGGAGGATATGGTAACTTATGCTACTGCCCTCGTTTCGTTCCGAGGCGCTGTGTTGGTGGGATAATCTAGCTCAGGCTATGGGTAATCATTCTATTAGGAGGATGGCTTGGAAGAGTTGAAACAGTTGGTTATTGATCATTTTTGCCCTCCGCATGAATTAGATAGGATGGAGCAGGAGTTCTTAGTTTTAAAAGCAGGTGATATGTCACATCGAGAGTATAGTACAAAATTCAACCAAATGGCTCGCCTATGTCCCGATCTAGTTACACCTGAAGATAAAAGAATCAAAAAGTACGTGAAGGGTCTACCGGTAGACGTTCGTAGGGGTGTGGTGACCACCGCCATGAGCACTTTGAAAGTTATATTTGAATTATTTTATATACTTTAGGATATTTTAGACTCGTTTATGGTCTTGTATCCTTTAAGGTTATGTACATTATTAATGGTCTAGACTCGAGGATGTTAGTAGACTTGCTAGTAATTGAATATGAGTAGACCTATCTACTTAGTCCCTGTAGGGGATGATATATATATATATATATATATATATATGTATGTATGTATGGAGGTACGTATGTATGTATGAGGATGTGTTACCTTATAGCCTACGATTGTGTGATGATATTTAGTTCCTCGTGACAAAGAATGATGTGAGTAGGCTTATTGATGTGTGTGTGCATGGTGATTCACGGCCGGGTCAAATATATTACTCGGGTTGTACCCGTGTGACGTGATCATCATTTTGGCGGGTCAAATATATTACTCGGGTTTTAAAATTCCGTCGTAAAGAGGCCCGTTAGATGTTGAGCCATGATCGGGTCAAATATATTACTCGGGTTGTACCCGTGGTGAAGAGGCCCGTATCACGTGCTTGGATGTGTGAGCCGAGATCAGGTCAAATATATTACTCGGGTTGTACCCGTGGTGGAAAGGCCCGTATCTCGTGCTTGGATGTGTAAGCTGTGACCGAGTCAAATATATTACTCGGGTTTGACTCGTGGTGGAGAGGCTCGTGTCACATGCTTAGGTCATACCACGTCCAGGTCAAATATATTACTCGAGTCTCGACTCGTGGTGGAGAGGCCCGTGTACGTGTGTTCTACGATGAACGTATTATTTGGTGAATTATATTATTTATTTTAATTTTATCCTCTCTATTGTTTATAACTATAGCTTTGAAATAAAGTATGAATTATTGTTTATGAAAACTTGAACTCACTCAGCTCAAGCTGACTTTGTGTGTATGTTAGATTGACTTTTAGGTTAAGAAGTGGATGCTACCGCTTGGACGTGCTGGATGCTACTCGGGTGGTTGAAGGCATTTCTGGTCAAGGAATTCAAATAAAACAAATATTTTATTTACATTTGATTTTGGTCACCTGTACCCGTGTTTGGGATTTTTATTACTTAAACTTTTTCCGTTGTTATTCACTCTGAACTGGTTTTAAATACAAAGGATCGTTTGGTTTTAAATTTTTGTGAAATTGTGGATGTGATTACCAACTGTATGATTCCCGGGATTCGGGGTCTTACAGGTTTAATGATAAACTTTTTGAACAACTCATAGTTTGTATATACGCATGTAAATATGCATGTAAGTACGTTGCCAGTACGTTTGTTTGAATGTTTATGATGTAATTATGCTAAGCTATAGTGAAGCCTTGACTTTTCGTTCGTGTTGCGTATCTCCATTTCCCATGCACAATCAACCACGGTGGCCCCCTTTCCATCCACAACATGCCCCGAGTAGCTGTGTCTAACACTACATAGCGTGTTTGTATCATTATGGTCATGTGCAAATGGCGTTGTGTCTCAGCAAACCGTGCCAGCTCCATTTGGGTTTGACAAATCAATAGTACTATTCAAAAGCCACTGGCTCGAAGTTAATCACTGTCTTAGTGGGTACTTTTGTGTGTTAGCACTTACATAATTTCCATCATCAAACAATTCCAAGTATGTAGATATATATCAACATGTTTTTCAACCCAAAAGTTCATAAAAACAGTTTAAAAGTGGGGTCAAGAAACTCATTGTTTAGTAGGTAATCGATATGGTGTCAGCTCGCAGTTTGCTTGACTTGCTATCACTAGTCCCTATAATATTATATTACTATTAATATTTTAATATTATTATAATCTCCATACTAAATTGGGTTGTATATCTAGTCAGGGCATCGCTGTCATGCCCAGAAAGTGTCAATAGGCTTAGATTGTGACATTGTTCAATGTTTAATGTTTAAAACCGAACTTGGCTCGGCTTTCCCTTTTCACCAGCTCGGCCAAGTTGATCGTTTACCGCGTTTAGAAAATAGGTATGACCATATAAACACGGTAAACATGTTGGTTGATAAAATGATTAAATTTATAAAGATAGATCGTAGATTAGATGTCTGGATTCGCTGTGGGGCTCATTTTCGTTTATTCAATCTGGTTTGGAGAAAAATGTGTACAATCCATCCAAATTGTCCTGATTCCTCATAAAAAGTTCCGTTTTACTTAATATTCGCAAAAATATAATTTTTGATCACTCTTGATCTTCTGATATTCCAACAGGTTCGCTAATCATGAACTTGTCAATAAGTTGAAGTTGTACAGGGCCTTAACCTCCAGTTTGATTCATGACTTTCACGCATTTGTGCTTATAGTATACGTATAGGAGATCCAAGGCTTCTATGAAACACCAATAAGATAAAGCATAATACTTATGTCTAAACCCTCATATCGGTATTACCACACGCAGAGAGGATCCGAGACTTAAGCAAAAATAAAGAAAAAATAAAGTTGAATTTCTTTGCAAAATGAAAATTAAAAAATAAGCTGAATTTCTTTGCAAACTAAACGCATAAACACACAGCAATCTTTTAAATTTTTTATACTTAAAACAGATATTAGCTATGCATCAAGATAACATACCACTAGATTCGGCTAGTATTTAGGTTTGTATATTTTCAGCACCTATATGATCTATCAAGCCTATCATACACATCTAGCATATTCATGTGCTAGGCCCGTTAGGTCAATGTACTATCATTTTTCCTTTTTGCTTCATAAACTCATTTTGAGGAGCATTTTTTGATGATTTTGAATTTTTTTCTATTATATTTGAATGTTCTTGGATTTTATATGTACAAACTGAAATCACAATATTTTTTTATATTTCCCATATTCTCGCCCTAAAATTAAAAACATTAAGAAAGAAAATAAACGAAAAACCTGTAAAAATGAAAATGTTTTCACCATTACACATTCTTGTTCATACTATTTTTTTCTCAAATGCTAAATCAGGATAAAGCTTTACGGTTCATTGATGAAATGTGTTGATTGACTGCAGTTATGACAGAATGATGATTATTCAATCCTTGAATCTTCTCAAGATGGTGAATTTAAGTTATGCAAAGTGTTTGAGTTAAGGGGGAGGATCGTGTGCACAAGCTAGAAGTTGATAAAGATTGGAGACATACAACTAATGCCAAGGGGGATTTTTTTAGTGCGTTTTCTGCATGGCACTACCTGTATAAAGACACACATGAAGATCAACTCAAAAGCGACAAAGACTAAAGCTTAAACGAACTCTAGCAATTGTCAAGGGGGAGTTTGTTAGTACATGAAATGTGACAAGTGCTGAGAGTTAATTCTGACTATTCATTTGGTCTTGATATGTGGCTCATTCGTTAAAACATGCAAGCTTAGGATGGTGAATGACATGTGGTTAGCGAATGGCATGCAAGGACTATCAAATGAGACCAATGGCTAACGAATGAAGTGTATGGATGCGTGGATAACTAATGGGAGCATGCATGTAACGATTAACGAATGAGCAGTTTACTAACTATGGTTCATTCGTTATATTGAGCATGCATGGGATATCAAGTTTAACGAATGGGAGATATAAAGTAACGAATGTGATGTCAACATGTAACGAATGAGAGCATGTGTGTATATAGTTCACATTTTAGAAGTTAGAAAATAGTTCATTCTTATGAGAGACCGATTTGTATCGTTACTCTACCGAAACTTATGACGAGCTTCAACGAGGTAATATTTACATCTAGTTTGTTCGCTCGGTCGTTTTCGCTCATCGTTTAGTTCCGAAACCACCGAAACAAACACCGTGCGTTTTTGGTTTCGTAGACCAATATCGAGTTTATCAATCGGCATCGGGAAAAACAAGAACTATCCTGGTGATTCGAGAATATCCGCTTCCCAATTTAGTCTCTTAACAATTTATTCGAATCTCAAATTTCACATTTCCATTAACGTTTCAATTATTATTATCCATTTACGTTAGTACTTCAATTTTGTAATTTGAATCTCATCTCAAAAATTCACAATTTCAATGCTACACTTTCATTGATGTTACAAGCTACTTTCATGAACTATTACTCACTTCTCATTATGGTCACATAATTGTTATATATTTTCGAATTTCTACTTTAAGATATTTGAAACCTCACAAGTTATGTTAATCGGTTCTATAATGTTACAATTATCATTTTAATGTTTTTGATCCTCAAATGGAATTCTATTTTTGATACTATTGCTCACGAAAGTATCAATTTTCAAATGGTCTCCTATTGGTATTTTTTATTTCTCATGAATGCCTTAGCTTTCAAGCAAAAATCGAGTTTTAAATTATTTTTCATCAAGAATGATTTAATCTTCTCCCTAAACCTAGTTCTTTAAACTTTGTTTAGCACCATATTAAGTTAACGCTTCGATCTCAACCTTAATCATAATCTGATGATTTATTCAATGTTCAAATCTACCCACAACCTCAGTATACGTCATTTTGATAATTAACTTAATGATCTATTTTCAAGTTTACCAACAATTTCATATGTTTCACAACTTACTCTCATCTCATAAAATCTACAAATTCTGTCTTGGGGGTATGTCCTCATCTCCCAACTCCAAACCGTTAATGCTAGCGCCACCTCAATCGCAACTACCAACCCCGGGTATTTCGCAAAATTTCCTCCTATCATAAGTTTTTATACCTTTCGCCCTGAATGATGTCTTCTCGTCACAACAACCGTTACCATCACTTGGTCGCCTACATCCCAAACAAATATCTGCCGTAATCCCGAACGTACTCATCTAAATCCAAGCTATCAATGCCAACAACTCATCATCCTCAACTGCTACCCCAACAAATTGTAATAAATCACTACCTACAATAACCAATATCATGAACTAAACCTTGTAGTTCCTCATTTGGTCACTTCTTTTGAACCATCAGACACATCTCCTGCCCGCCAATGCAAATTCGTGACTCCTTTTTGAATCGTGATCCCCGAACGCTCCTTGATGCCATCATACTTTCTGCTACTCTCACCAAGATACGCAAGAACTACACCTTAACTAACTCAAACCTCAACTCATAACCCTCAATCTCAACCCATCTATGACTCAAACCATTGCTCCGCCTCTTTCTCCACTCTTTTCCGATCATTCACAACATATCGAGCTTGCCATAATTGTGGTGATCCAAGTTATCTTCAAAATGTATGCCCTATACTTGTAAACATGAATCCAGCGCAAGTACATTCAAAATCAAGTTAACCCAAGCCAAACCCATCAAACCCAAGAACCCCAACCCAAGTCCATCAAGCCCATTTCAATCACATCTCATCTGTGCAACCCATTCAAGCCCAACCTATACGAACCATTTAATCACAACCAAGTCCGACCGACCATCTTCATGAACATCAAACCCTCTAAGGTGCACAAGGCCAAAATGTTCCAAGTCAATCGCGACTAAGACCCTCATAGATTTCAACTTTTCCTTTTTATTTTCTTTCGGTTTAAACGAGTTACGATGATTTCTTAGATATTCATTTTTGAAATTCTTATGCTTAAATCAAATGCTCAACATTATTTAACTCTTCTATCATTATCTTTATGCACCTACTCTCGCCGCTCACACAATTTATTTTGATTAACTATTTAAGGAACCTCCCTCCCCCCCAATTATTTTATAAGCATCATCATTTTTCTCCATTTCATTCGCAAATTTATTATTCAGCCTAGCTTCCTATGACCGGTTATCACGAGTATTTATTGCTTATTAAAACCAGGGGCTACGGACATTTTGGTTCATATCTAAATAATAGAAGCGATGAGAAAAATGTTTATTTCAATTGTGTTAAGCCATAACTTTCCTTGTCGATCTGAACTCACGCCTTCTAAAGTTTCATGTAATCGTATTTGAATTTACATTCTTGACCCCCTAAGGGTTTCATTATCTTAATATATTTTTAAACTTTCACATGTTTATTCTCGTTTCAAGATTGTTTGTTGACTTTTGTAATAACAACCTTTTCACTTTGAACTTGAAATAGTATTTTTGTTGATATTTCATATATTTACAACAATATTTTGGTTTTCTATTTATTAAAGTCCATCGGTCAACTATTTTTCCATAAATTCATATTTTTATAATTGATAACTATTGTTTAATAACCCAAATAATGGGACGAATTATATGGATCATCCAACGATAAAGTTAATTATGGGTCGACACGTAATTATGTAAGTACTTGCATGATAACCATAAGTAATACGATTGTATGTCATAACTTAGAACTGAGTGTGTTTTGGACAAAAGTGCAAATGTGGTATGATAAGGGCATGGTGGATACGCCGCTAGTACAACCTACATATAAGTGCCCTTGCTAGGTTTTCGTTTGTAACGTTTTTTGAGTCGAGCAAAATTCTATGTTATGTTTCTAAATAAACAAAAAAGAAAACCTTAAAAGTTTTCTTTTAACGACTATTGTCGTAGTTTTTCCTTAGAATCGGGACGAAATTTTCAGAAGTAGGAGGGAACTCTGTAGAATTTGTTATTTTTCAAAACCGAAAACCTGAGCTTTTTAAATTTTCAGATTTCCGTTTATATTCGTTTACGTTAAATTTTATCAAATTAGGTTTATCTATGTTTTTGAAGTACTTTACAAACAGAATTTTTGTGTATTTTATGCTATAATTGCAATTATAATAAAGTCCAGTGGTTGTTTATGTAAAAATAATCAAAGTTTTGAATTCTCCCACCTGTCACGTACGCGACGAGGATTCCTCGAGCCGGTCGCGTAACGTTAGATCAAAGAACAAATTTTTGGTTCATTTCATGTCGAACTCGTTAATTTTGGCAACTCGATTTCAGGTATCTTCTTTCTAACACGATTGGAATATGCCTTGGCCTCATGCCAAAGCATCTTTCCTTGATTCCTTGGAGTGGAACAAGAAATGATTTAATTTTGTTAAAATTGAGTTCTTTGACCATTTTAGTTATTATGAAAGTAATACACATTTATGACGATTTCTTACCCTCCAAGCTCAATCAAACCTATATAAACGACCCTTGGCTTCTGATAAATGATTACCCAACTCAATTTACCTCCAATTCATGATTTTGGTGCTCAATTGCTCAAGTTTTAGAAGGTTTGACTTTTCATAAGTTCTCAAAGTTTGACTTCTCCGGTTCCAACTATTCCATCCAATTTCAGGGTAAGCGTTGAACATAAAAGATATCATTTTAATATTCATTGATTGTGGCGATTTAATAATTCAATTTTGTTTTTGCTCGTTAGGGTTAATTAAGTAACTAAAATTTAGGATTTTCGATTTCACCGCTTTCTGATTAAAATTAGCTTTCGCTCCAGAAAAGTTTTAACTTTGTTTTCACATTTTACATGTGACAGACCAGAACCCTAATCCGAATTCTTTGTTCATATTCTAACCCATCTCAGCTCGCTTAAATCTTGTTTTATCATAACTTGAGAACAGCATGGATTTTTCAATGATTCCAGTTGCTAAATGCTCGTTTTTTAATTATATTATCATCCGTAAAAGTTTTAGGTTTATTTTCTTGAGTTGGCTCAGCTCGCTTATTTCCGCATCCTTATCTTATTTAACTCGCCTACCACTTTAAGGTGAGTAATCACCCTCCTCTTTTTCTATTTTTGTTTTGGGGACTTTATGCGTACACAATTTTATTATTTATTTATTATACAAGTATATACGCAAATACAATTCCACTATTTGCATATTGTGATTTTGCTCGATTGGTTGCTAAATGTTATATGACTATGTGTTTAAAGTTTTTATGGTTGGTTGGTAACTCATCGTCATACTCATAGTATGATCATATGTCGTCAGAGTAAACATGCCCAAATCTAGTGGCATGTTGATGAGACACTTTTATTTTTATGTTTGCTAGTTGATGTTACACATTATCGCAAGGAATTGTCATTTTTATCATTATATATAACTCAAAACTTGTGATTTCTTGCTCAACATTTGTTGACAAAACATATCTATTTTTTGCATATCGCGGGTAGCTACATAGTATGATTGAAGATGCAAAATATTAGTTATACCTTAGGTCTAATTAAAAAAATAATTTACATGTATTAGTTAATTTAATAGTTTTGGGATGATTTTGATTTGTGAAACTCTTCTGTATGATGATTGTAATAAATAAATTAGATATTGAAACTTTATATTTATTTTAGTGTCTTTGAGCTATGATACAAATGTTTTTGTGCCTCGGCATGTTCCGCTGTTAGGTTGGGTTGTGACAGTTATACTTTTGAAAAAAAAATTCGAAAATCCGTATGCATAAAACACAATAAACAACACAACACCCCATGGGAAAATACAATAGATAGCAGACGAAAAACACAATGACCATAACTTATAACGCAATAAATTAAAAACCCAATTGAAAAACACAATGACCAAAACCTATATCACAATGTATAGAAACCCTAATTGAAAAACATAATGACTATAATGTATAACACAATGCATAAAAAACCCCACTGTTTTTTATATAGCAATATTATACTCATATTAACGATAAAAAACGTTCGTTATCAGGGTGATTTTATTTAAAAAAATATCGATTTTAAAAAAAATGTTATATAAAAAAGTTATGGGCGCTTTAAAATGGCAGGAAAATTGACATGTGTATTGCATATTGACAGAGAAAGTCAACAAATGTGTGATATTGCTTTTATACCATTCCCTAAATTTTTACCATCAAATTAATCTTAACCCTCCAAATTTAATATCAATAGACTAGAATCGTTCTTACCTTCCTACGAAAATCATACTTCTACCTAGCCCTTATTTGCCAATTTTTAAAGTACTGCTTTTTATTTCGCTACTATTAAGAAAAGTTGGCTCTACCTTTAATGATCATAAATTGATAATTCATTATATTCTGAAATAACTAATTTATGTTATTTATATTAGACAATAAATTATTTAAACCATGCATATAAAGTTGTTGATATATTATTGTATACACTCCCAATTATTACATTATATTAACTTTCAAAGATTTAAACGTAATGCTATTATGATTAGCTATTTTTTTTTTGTCGTTCGTCAACCAATCATTCACACTTATTACTCAAACACTATGTAGATACATCACTTAACAACTTTATTATATGAAAAAACATAATATATATAAAGTTTTTCCCTGATATTTTTATTTAAATAAAGGTTTTTAAATTTTATATATTGTATGTAATCATTTTAACTAAATACCCCGTATATCCGATAACTTTCATATGTTTTGTATATTAGATACAATATACATGGTATTAGAAAATCCTTTATTTCCACATCTTGTTTCACTACATTTGTTTAAATTTTTGTAAATTTTGTATGGTAAATTTTGTAATTCTTTTAATCAATTTCTTTAATAATGTTGAATTGTTTTTTAATTTTGGAATTTTTTTAATTTTATTAATATAAAATTTGGCATTTTGGTCATCATTAATCTCAATTTAAGAAATTCCCTATGTTAATCCCAATTTTCACTATATTAGCTTCCATTGAGCCTTTTCCTAAAAGAGACTAACTCAATTAGTGTTTGCGTAGACTATGTCATTTCTTCAAGTTGATAGGGTCAAATAACTTTTGTGTCTAATAAACCAAGTTTATTTTTCTCTACAACTATAGGTGCAAACAAGCTGAGACTAGCTCGACTCGCTTCTGTATTTATTTCTAATGTTCGAACTCGGCTCATGAGTGGTTTTTCAGACTCGAGATCAGCTTGTTTACCATTTATTAATCAATTTTTATCTATTTATAATTATATATATATATATATATATATATATTATATATAATATGTATTATTTATTTATTTTGGCGTTACTATATATATATTAATTAATAATAACATAAATATTCAAACTCTCCATCTTAGACCTATAATCTGCACAGCGACAACGGCGGTGGTGACGGAGGTGACGGTGCCGGCATTAGCGGTGGTCGGCGGCAATGGTGGCGGTGGTGGTGGCTAAAGTGATGGTTCCGGTGGCCGACAGTGGTGGCGGCGGGCGGCGACCGTGACGGTGGGGTGGGTTTTGAAGTTTATTTAGAGAAATGATAAGTTTTGCCCTAAAACTAACTGGCTTGAGATTAATCAAAAGAATTTCTTAAATTGGGATTAATACCCACCAATAAACGAAAGTTTGGATTATTAAAATTCAATATAACATTAATTTTTGTCATTGCTAAATAATATTTGGATGCAATGTCACTTTTACTTATAATATTTGGTGTCTCGACGGAAGAAAAGTAGGGCTAAAAGAATTATTTCAATTGATAAAACATGTCAAGAGATGTCAAATTTTGGTGTCAATTTTACTTTTTTTTTTCCTTATCTTATTTTTTTAGTCAAAATTTGGTGTTAATTTTATTTTTTTTTCCTTATATTCTTGGTTAAGAACTCTTAAACTATGTTCCTAAGTTTATTTAAAGATGAAAAAGAATAAAATAAAGAAAAGAAAAAAATTATTGTGTTTTGGAGGTTTATTTAAGGAAGGAAAAGAAATTAAATGAGAGAAAGTTATGTTCTTGAGTTTCATTAAAGGAAAAAAAACATATGAAAAAAAAATAAAAAGAAATAAAGAGTAAAACGGAATAACTTATTTTCTTTCCAATTTAAAAAGAAATAGAAAGAAAGAAAGAAAATACAAAAGAGGAATGAAATAAATGAAAAATTTTCCCTTTCCCTTTCTATTTTTCATTTAAAAGACAGAGCATTATTAGGTGTCAAATAGTATAGGGGATTAACCAGTCAAATGTTTATAAATTAGGGGGGGTTAAGTGTAACATTTGTAATATTCCAATTTGTTAAGTAGATGAACGAAAAATATAATGGTGTAGCTAATGATTTTGAGAGTTTATCTCCTCTGTGATTTCTTATATGATCTTTAGCTTTGAGTGAATAGTAGCTACCGTATCGTAATGAAGAGGTTACTTCATAATGTACTGGTACAGAAACAAGAGAGGCAGGCCTAACAAAATTGGGTGACCCAAAAGGTTATTAACACAAGGAAATCATAAAACTTTGAAAGCAACTAAAGAAAGCTAAGAATCCTAAGAAATTTGGAAGAGTTGTCTGGGCAGCTTTGCTTAAGAAAGCCAACAAAGCAAATCCTAAGAGCTACAATAAGGCAGACAAACATGGAGACCAAGGTCATGCTAGATGAGACTTTAGACGAAAAGGATAAGAGGCCAAGACTCAAGTGGAGACTCACCGGTTAAAAACCAACGGGCCATAGCAATAGGCCCATGTTTATCTAATAAGGGTACCTCCTCCTGGCTATATAAAGGAGGAGGATCTTTCATTTTGGAGAACACTATATATACAAAAAATACATATGTATTCATGGGAGATTTGGTCATTCTTAGGGTATGAACTTGTAACATCATGGAAAATTCTATAATTATTTTGGGCTAAAGATAACAACTTTGTAAGATGAGGGATCAAAAGTATTCTCAAAAGTAAATAATGGAAAAATAAGATAATAAAAATAAAAGCATCTCATAAGAAATTTCATCACACATGGAATAAGGGAAGAAAGTGGAAGCATTCCACATGGGTAAAATAGGAAAGAAAACTTTCCTCCCACATTGGAAAATTATAAAACTTGGATGTTCTTTAAAAGAAAGAAAGTTTCCATAGTAATCTTCTTACGTGGCTAACCACTCTCAATGCTCCTAGCAAAGGGTGCGAAGCACCCGATGCGCACGGGCACGGGGATGGGCGATAGAAACAATGTGGCGCTTTGATGGCGCACTTCGTACGCTTGCATCAACGCCAGCCGCCTTAGTATTTTTGGATGATGGAAGTTAGATCAAGACATGACGAGCTATCAAAGTATAGGGACTAAAAATGAAAATTTTGAAAACAATTTGATTACTTTGTGCGACGAGAAGGAATCGGACATAGGAGCTTCGTGTGACGTGAAATAGCCGCGAAGTAACCGTGTAATTGAACGACATGTGGCAACACGTCATAGGACGCGTTTCCCCACGTGATGACACGTGGCAAGCCTAGTAGTACACTCACCAGAATTGTTGGTCTACTTCACGCGACGCGAAGGAATGCTTCGCCCTACGCGAAGGACAAAGATATTCAATGGCGGTTAACTAGCCGTTGGCGCTACGCGAACGAACCAAATAGAATTGCTTCGCGCTACGCGAAGGAGTACTTTCTCTACCTATAAATATATGGTCATGGGGTGAAACCCCATTACTCCGACACACCTTACGTATACACATAGCCTCGTAAAACGTGTTGTTATCCGACACTATAACACCGTGAAAATACCCCATCTAATTTTGGGCTAAAAATGCCAATTCTGAAAGTTAAAGGACTGAAAATGAAAAAATTTAGTTTTGAAACCCATCGCGCTACGCGATGGTCTCCTGTTGAACTTCGTCCCGCTATGAGACAGAGCATCACACAATTCACGAAAAAGGGGGGCGCCGCGCTACGCGACGGCCAACTTAACTGGTCCATCGCGCTACGCGATGACCAGGTTAAGTAACCTGGGACACGTGGCCAACCACGTGTCAACACATGGCAGCCTCTAGTAAATTGCGGCGTCGCGCTACGCGACGGTCCCTGGGAAAGGATCATCGCGCTACACGACGGCCTGGAAACTCAAGTATAAGAGGGGCAGGTACGGGTTCAGCCCATTCCATCACCATTTCACACTCAATTCACACACATAACCTAGGAAATCGTGTCAAGGTTATTCTGGTTCCGAGGGCTGTTCTCGCGAAGAAAAGGGGTGTCGTTACGCAGTTTAACGAGTTGCTGATCTCGTAATAGAAACATGAGCTAAACTGTTGTTGATTTTCTTAGTTCTTGATTACCGTATAGACGATTAAGGTAGGATTAAGGTTAAGTTACTTTACTAGTTACTTTAAATACATAGTGATAACTTATTTAAGGATATAGTCGTTAAACTGTTAGTATTTTTCCGAAGAAATGTTTTATAAAAGTAAAGACGTTGCTTCCACGTGAAATAATGTTACTAAAACTAGTATTTTAACGGGCACGTAATAACTGGAAGAGGGGTATCATTAGTAGACTCTTCTTGCCTAAGGAAAGAAATTTGTATACATCCCAATCAACCGCGGGACACGTTTGCTTACCTAGAGAAGTTTGCCAACGTGATATCCTTTATTAGGCCAAAGCGTGCTATTCCAAACGTCATATGTAAATCCAAAGTATATTCATAAAACGACTATAACTATAATAAGGATTAGGTCAGACCTAAGAGTCTGCTGATCAGACCTCGAGTCTGCTGAACTGAATCAGACTTCAAGTCTGCTGATCAGACCTCGAGTCTGCTGAAACTGAAACTGACTTATAGTCTGCTGAATAATACCAACTAGGTACTTATGCAAACCTATTATGATATATAGGTTAATAGCATACTGAAGTCAAGGAGGTTGATATTTCCAACTGATAATATAAGGTGAACACGTTAACCTTTTACTATCTGAACTGATTTTACTCTTGTAATAGACTGGTTGTTTATTACAAAGAGTCTGATAAATGTTTGCATGAGATATAATCTCTAAAATCGTTATAATACAAAATAGATAATAAAAAGCAACTCAGACCAAATACACATGTGTCTGGATCCAAACATAACAGATAATTGGCATACAAAACCAAGTCAGTCATAATCAGTAGAGATAAGGGTTACATAGCCTTGGGGAAGGTTGTCTCCGAACAGGGGCTATGTACTCGGGGAACCTTTGAATTGTGTGTGTAGGGCAGTGGTACAAATCCCGGGAATGGACATGCATTCCTGCTGAGTTTGTGAAACAGAAAACTATGTTTGTATTTAATGACTGTTATAAATGTTTTATCGAGTCAACGTTTCACCAGCATATTGCTGACGTGTTTTTCCCACCCTTGCAGGTAATTAGATGACAATAGATGGTATACAAGGATTGGAGTCGTAGAAGATCGCTCGAGATGGCTCGTTTTTGAATATTATAAATCCTTGTATTATTAATATCACTGTTTTGTTAAACTGAAGCTCGGGTGTTTAATTCCCGAGTAATTTTGATAATGTAAATTAATATTTTAATATTTAAAGACTTCCGCTAAAATAAATTCGCTACTCTGATATATTTACAAAACAAGTACTAACTGTTGGTCACACCTCTAGGCCCTGGACGGGGGTGTGACAGGTTGGTATCAGAGCCATCGGTTTTAGCGAATTAGGTATTAATAAAAATTAGTACCTAAGCTTTAACCATTTATCCGATAAGTAGGGATAAGTTATGATTGGTATTCTACCTATCCCTAAGTTTATATATATGCAGATGTCGTATACAAATTATTACGGACAAAGACGTCGGGTTGCAAGGAGGTCAAATCCTGCCCCCGATGCAGAGCCGTCTGATAGATCCAGCACAAATTTTGGTCCTAGATGGCCAATTGTAGCAGTGAACCTAACTGAACCGGTGTACGCAAACCCGGCTGAACTGAATAACTGTAATAACTCGATGAATCCAAATCCGATGAATCAGATGAACCGATATCCTGTTGATCAAATCAATCCCTACCTGGCTTACGGAAGCCAACCAGTATATGCTCCGGGAAGCCACGAGATGCAAATTGAAATATCAAGTGACACTTTAGAAAGTGTTCCGCTGACTGGTACCCGAACTACTATCCATATGATATGGAAGTTCAGAGTAGAATAAAACAGGAAACAAGTACCGAATCTTCTAGTTGGATGAATTGTCATTCCAACCAAAGTCTGTGGCATTTTAGATCACCGCCACCAGGTGCCCAAATTCTAGCAAAACCAACCCAAGGACCAATCCACTATTCTGATGTTCCTGGTTTACCACCATACCAAGGTCCTATACCGACTGAAGCTGAACAAGCAAACGAGATACTGGAGGAGGCCCGACTCATCGAGGAATTCTATACAACGAATATTCCCGATGAGGAAATGCAGGCGTATGTAGCAAATCCTCACCTGTATCCAAGGGAAACCGCTTATCTTTTCCCTTCTGCATCTGCACCCGTAGGATATCCCAACCCTCTTAACTCAGTAATGGACGAATTAAGAAACAAGAGGGTTAAGAAGAAAAAATAAGTAACAAGATCATCAAGAAGTGTGATAAAATGAAGAGCTAAGTTAAGAAATGGGCCAAGGATTAGGATTATAGAAATGTTGTTGTTTAAACATGTTGTATTTTTCTATTCTTTTGTACTGTTATGAATAAAAGCCTATGTTTTGTGTTTTAAATCCATGTATTTATGTGATTCACAGAATGTCTGAACAAAAAGAAACCCGAGTGATTCAAGGGAGTCAAGCTAACAAAGCGAAGACCCCTGAAAATAATAATAATTCACTACCGGAAGAATATATTGGAGGCATACGTGATATGATAAAAGAAACGGTTTCCCCTTTAATCAAAGAAGCTGTAACTCCATTGATAAAGATGGTACAAGACTACACGGCTAACTCTAAAAGTTTAGCCAAATCAAAATCAGTAAAAACAAACGCAGCCAAGCCATAACATATCGGTACATTCAAAAGAAAGGAAACTGAAAAGACAAAAGATGATAAGGAAAAGAAACAAGAAGGCTACGAAAGCTCCACTGCTGAACACGTCCCAAGTAAAACAAAAGGGGCAAAAGTTAGCATGGGATGTACCTTCAAAGATTTTCAAGTGTATAAACCAAAAGAATTCTATGGGGATAAAGGGGCAATAACAACGCTCCGTTGGATAGAGGAAATGGAATCCATTGTGATTATAAGTAAATGTAAAAAGGAGGAAAGTATCCAGTACTCTTCTCAGATGTTCAAAGTAGAGGCACTGGAGTGGTGGAATACGTTGATTGAGATCAAGGGGAGAAGTAACATGTATAACCTGGAATGGAAGACTTTTAAAGAATTAATCAAGCAAAGATTTTCTCCCATTCACGAGGTAGATCAATTCCAAACTAAGCTTTGGTATCATAAGGTCATTGGTACGTATATCAAGGAATACAACACTAAGTTTCTTGAGTATTGTCGGCTTGTACCGCATTTAGTCACGCCCGAACATAATAAGGTGACGCGGTATATTTATGGGTTACCAAAGGAAATTTGTGATCATGTAAGATCACACATGCCTACTACCATCGAGTATGCTATCGAATTAGCAGGATATTTAATGGAGAGCATGATCAGAAACAAGGACGAAGAGAAGAAGGGTGTATTGGAAAAGAAGAGGGACAATGATGAGAAGAGAAGATTTGAGAGAGTGAAGGAAAGGCCGAATATGTTTAATCAGCCAGCTTCATGCGAAGCAAAACAGCTTCAAGCGAAGCGAAACAGCTTCATGCGAAGCGAAACAGTTTCAAGCGAAGCGAAATTCTTCTATGCGAAATTTTATAAAATTCATTTTCTGATGCATTTTTGTTAAAAGACTGTTAATGAAATTCTTCCATGCGAAATTTTATAAAATTCAGTTTCAGCCAGGGGCGCTGCCCCTTGGACCCTGCTAGGGGCTGCCGCCCCTAGACCCCTCTACCAGGGGCGCTGCCCCCGGAGCCCCGTTAGTTGATGGTGTCATTGACTTAGATGTAATAAGTAGTAGTAATGGATATTTGACACTCGTAATGCGTTATACAGTTAGCCGTGCACAGCTAAAGAAGCGCATTACTATTAACGGCGAGAGAAACCGACTTCAGTTGAGTTTCTAGCCCCCTTTATCCGTTATGTTTTTGGGGCTGTGTGCATACTCCTTTGTGATAGTTGTTAATACACTTAACTTAAGTGGTAAGTGTATGATATGTGTATGTTATATGTATGACTAAGTATTGAATGTTATTATGGAATGTTTATACGAATGAATATGTATATATACGTATATACATGACCAGAAGATATGTAAAGTATGCATAAACGAAAATGAATGGGTGATCGTGTGACGTGACAGGTATAGTTATTGGAGACAAAGGGACCAGACCCTAAAAATATTTGAGACTGAAGGGACCAGACCCTGACAATATATGAGACAGAAGGGACCAGACCCTAATAATATCTGAGACAGAAGGGACCAGACCCTAATAATATCTGTGATGGTAGAGATAGAATAGCCTATGGTAAATTACAAGGCCTTATGAAAGAAAGTATGTAAGCGTGTGTATAAAGTTTGTATGAAAGAAGTAAGAGTAAATAAGGTATGAATACGTATATTCGGATGCGTATGAGTAAAGATATGAATGTATAGTATGTTAAATGATTAACTAGAACTCATTCAGCGTAGCTGACATTTAGTATGCACCCAGGCAAATAGATTGAGGCAGCTGGCTTGAAGAGGGACACATGGCATGGACGGAAGAGATTGGCATCTACGAAGAAGTGTCATGACTGTTTTAACTAATGCTAATGGAAAGACAATTTGTATATTAAAACAAAAATGAATGTTTGTAATGTGATGTTTAAAGTTTTAAATTATTCCGTGAAAGTTTAAATGAACTCTGATTTTAGAACTGTCTTTATGAGTAAATCCAACACCAAAGTAGGGTTACCGAGAACGGGGCCTAACATTTAGTTCCGGGAACGGCTCCAATTGCTAAATCTCCTTATAGATTAGCACCAACTGAAATGAAAGAATTAAAGAAGCAATTGGATGAATTATTGGAGAAGGGATTTATTCGACCAAGTTCTTCACCTTGGGGAGCTCCGATTCTGTTCATCATGAAGAAAGACGGATCAATGAGGATGTGTATTGACTACCGAGAATTGAATAAAGTAACGGTCAAGAATCGATACCCACTTCCAAGAATATATAATCTCTTTGACCAGTTGCAAGGGGCAAGTTGTTTTTCCAAAATTGATTTAAGATCTGGGTATCATCAATTGAAGGTTCAAGAAGAGGACATATCCAAGACAGCATTTAGAACCCGATACGGACATTATGAGTTCACGGTTATGCCTTTTGGACTCACTAATGCTCCAGCAGCATTTATGGATATGATGAACCGAATCTGTAAGCCATACATGGACAAATTTGTTATCGTTTTCATCGATGGCATTTTAATATATTCCAAGTTAAAGAAGAACATCAAGCTCATTTGAAGACCATACTAGAAACGTTAAAAAAAGAAAAGCTTTACGCAAAATTTTCTAAGTGTGAGTTCTGGCTGTCCGAAGTGCAATTCCTCAGACATATTGTTAACGAGAAAGGAATCCAAGTAGATCCAGCCAAGATAAAGGCTGTATTGAAATGGGAGAAACCCAAGACCCCGACGCAAGTTTGAATTTTTCTGGGGTTGGCTGGCTACTATCGAAGATTTATTCAGAATTTTTCAAGAATAGCGGTTCCTTTGACATCATTGACCCGAAAATCTATTAAATTTGAATGGGGACCGAAACAAGAAGAGGCATTCGAAACTCTCAAACAGAAATTAACAAATGTACCTGTCTTAGCCTTGCCTGAAGGGCAAGATAACTTCATTGTATATTGTGATGCTTCATATACAGGAATGGGATTTGTTTTGATGCAAGGGAATAAGGTAATTTCCTATGCTTCCCGACAATTAAAAGTTCATGAAAAGAATTACACCACACATGATCTTGAACTTGGAGCTATAATTTTTGCGTTAAATTTATGGCAACAATATTTATATGGTGTAAACTTCACTGTCTATACTGATCACAAAAGTTTGAAGCATATATTTGATCAGAAGGAATTGAACATCAGACAAAGGCAATGGATGGAGACGTTGAATGATTATGATTGTGAAACTGTGTATCATGAGGGTAAAGCCAATGTGGTAGCTGATGTTTTAAGTAGAAAAGAGCACGAAAAGCCAAAAAGAGTACGAGCTTTGAGGTTAGAACTCAAAATTGATCTATTAACCGAGATTAAGGAAGCTCAGAAGTTGGCACTGGAACAAGAGAATATAAAGGCCGAAAAGGAGAATGGTACGATAGATCAACTGGTGAAAGGCGATGATGAGATACTCAGATAGGGAAAAGAATCTGGGTACCGATGGTTGGAAGTTTACGAGAGAAAATCTTGGAAGAAGCTCACAAATCCAAGTATACGATGCATCCGGGTAGTGATAAGATGTATCATAATCTTAAGGATGATTATTGGTGGATAGGAATGAAGAAAGAAATTTCCTTGTATGTGGCTAAGTGTTTAACATGTTCAAAGTTCAAGGCCGAGCATCAAAATACATTAGGATTGCTGACACAACCTGAGATCCCGATATGGAAGTGGGACATGATTACCATGGATTTTATTATGAAATTACCTAAGAAGTCACGAAAAAATTATGTTATCTGGGTCATTGTTTACAGACTGACCAAATCAGCCCATTTTATTCCGATTCAAGAAACATATAGCATGGATATTGGCACAACTATATGTGGAAAACATTGTAGCGTTACACGGTGTGCCATTTTCAATCATATCCGATAGAGATAGTCGTTTCACTTCCAACTTCTGGAGAAGTTTTCAAAAAGCGATGGGTATGCGGTTAAATTTGAGTACTGCTTATCACCCACAGACAGATGGACAAAGTGAAAGAATGATTCAGACATTAGAAGATATGCTTCACGCTTGTGTTATAGATCTAGGTGGAAGCTATGATACTCACCTATCTCTGATAGAATTTTCATATAATAACAGTTATCACACAAGCATACAAATGGCTCCATACGAAGCACTATACGGACGGAAATGTAGAACACCTGTATGTTGGTCCGAAATTGGTGATAATCAGTTATCAGGTCCCGAGATTGTTCAAACAACAACTGACCAAGTGATACAATTCCGAGAAAGATTGAAAGTAGCACGTGACAGACAGAAGAGTTATGCTGATGTAAGACAAAAATCGTTAGAATTCAAAGAAGGAGACAAAGTGTTGCTCAAAGTATCACCTTGGAAGGGTGTAGTTCGTTTTGGAAAGAAAGGGAAATTAAGTCCGCGTTTCATTGGACCATTCAAAATTGTTGAAAGAATAGGTCATGTAGCTTATCAACTTGAGTTACTCGAAGAAGTGCAAGGAACCCATGACGTATTTCACATATCGAATCTACGGAAATGTTTAGCTGATGAGACACTTACTATGCCTCTAAAAGACGTACGAGTGAATGAGAAACTCAAGTTTGTAGAAGACCCAATACGGATAGAAGATAGTCAAACCAAGTTCCTGAAACGTCAAAGGTTAAAATTGTTGAAAGTTAGATGGAATTCATGGAGGGGTCCGGAATTCACTTGGGAACTTGAGTCCGAGATGAAACGAAAGTATCCACATCTCTTTGTGATTTTTCTAAAGTTGGGAGGATGTAACACGTTAAAATACCCCATCTAATTTTGGGCTAAAACGCCAATTCTGAAAGTTGAGACAAAACCATGTACACCTTAATACGCAATTACCAAATTAACGATTAAACGCGTATTACGTACCGAACAAACGATTAACCGAACGGGTCTGGTTATGACCCAGATATCTCGGGGGGGCATCTATAAGTGATATACGTTTGATATAAGCTAATATATTAGTATTATGGCCTTAGTTCGATAGGAAACAAGTTAAACGAAAACATGCTCGTTTAACTACAAGCTATAGATTTAAACGCGAAAGATAATTACAAACCGAGCATTGTATCATCCGTTAAGCCGAAAAAGACTTACCAAACACTTATTTGAAATGTTTTAACTGATCCATGAAAATATTTTTGATTTTTAGAAAAAAATTCTAGGTTTTTATAAATTTACACAAAAATAGCCGAAAAACACTCGTATTCGCACTGTTTGTCGTACCCGATATATTTTTCGCGCCAAAAAAACAAACCCGAAATAAATTTGAACTCGGCATTTTAGGTTCGGGCACGTAAATCGAGAACAGTGTGCTAAATGGGCCCAAAAGGGGGCCCAACAAGCCCAGCCCGCCAAAGTTTACCAAAAATCCCCTTTTATATTATTATTATTGTTTTCTTTATATTAATCAATACAAGATATTTTGGCATGAGAACTTGTGAAAAACTTCTGGAAAAAACCTTTCTTCATCAGCAAACTCTCAAGAACCCTAGGTAATTATGATTTATTTCATCATTTTAGCTTGATTTAAGTATGTTTAATAACATATAAACATGGTTAATTGCCAAAAATCATTCATAACCATGTAAAAATCCTAAAAATGGTCCATAAACATATTTTAATCATACACATGGTTGGGAACCTGGTTTGATAGATTTTTTGGCCATAAACACGGATTAAAGGGTTGAAACAGCATTCTTACGGTTCAAAAGTTCGTTTTTACACCCAAGCCGAAACCCTAAGTCAAGGGCTGTTATGTTGATGAAAATTTGCTTGGTTTGTGACATAGGACTTTTTTCTAGCCTGAATAGAAGCACAAAAGCTTGAAACCATGATTAGAAAGGCAAAAACGAGCCAAACCCGCTAAGGTAATACCGAAACACGTGTTTACGGGCTACTTAGGTTAAGGTTGTGATGTCCATATTATTAGGACTTGAAATTTTTCAGGTATATCAGGGACCATATCATTGAGTTCCTGTTTAAATTTGGTACTTTTTTGACTATCTGAGAATATTGGGCAAATTTATTACCGAAATGGGATGTTTATTTGGGAAAAATAGTTAAAATACTTGAAAAATTATGAAATTTTGTGGGGAACTCATATTTGGTATATTTTGATTACATATGAAATTTAGGATCATTTGGAAAAGTCTAAGGGTGTTTTGTGCATATGAGTTCGTATGAAATTTTATAGCCGAATTTGGGCCGAAAAGAATATTGAACAAGCTTTTTACATTCTGGAATTGACACAGATACTTTTGGGATATAATTTTAACATCTAGGAATTTTTGTGTAATTTTTGGAAATCATTTGGGATAAACAGACGATTTTCAAGCTAAATATAGCAGGTAAAATGATTTTTTATAAATTAATAAATCAATAAATAATTCCAGAAATATTTTTATAAAAATCTACATATTTGATTTGATAAGTGGCTAAATTTTCATAATTTAATGATTAACGGTTAATTAATTATGTTAATTTGAAAATTAAACAAACTCAATTCTAATAAAAACCGGCAAGTTCGTGATTAACGAATCTGCGGGAATATCAGAACACCAAGAGTGATCAAAAATCATATATTTGGATTAATTAAGGAAAAACGAACTTTTTATGAGAAACCTGGACAATCTGGATAGAAGGTGCGCGTTTCTTCTCAAATCAAACTGAATAAACGGAAACGGGCCCCATAGCTAATCCGAGACCTCAATGTATGATCTTTCTTTATAACTTAATCACTTTATTTACCAACACATTTACCCAAGCTTACTTCCCCACAACCGTTTTCGGAACGCATAAAAGAACAACTTGGCCCAGTAGGGAAAACGGGGAAACTGAGCCAAGTTCGGTTTTAAGTATTAGACATTAAACAACATCACAATCTAAGCCTACTGACACTTTCTGGATGTAACAGCTATATCCAAACTAGCTATACAGCCCGATTTAATATTGAGATCATAACAATATTAAAATATTAATATTATTATAATATTAATTATAGGGACTAGTGATTACGAGTCAAGCAAAACCTGAACTATCGCGCTACTAAATACTGATTAAACTGTGAGTTTCATGACCCCACTTAAACTGCGTTTACGAGCTTTTGGGGTGAAAAACATGTTGATGCATATTTATACATACTCTGAATTGTTTGATGATGGGAATTATCTAAATGCTAACACACGAAAGTCCCCACGAACACAGTGATTAACTTCGAGCCGGTGGCTTGTGAATAGTACTATTGGTTTGACAAACCCAGGTGGGGCCAGCACGGTTTGCTGAGACATTATCCCGTTTGCACATGACCATAATTATACAAACACGCTATATAGTGTTAGACATAGCTACTCGGGGCATGTTGTGGGTGGAAAGGGGGCCACAATGGTTGATTGAGCGTGGGAAATGGATGCACGCAGCACAGACAGTCAAGGCTTCACTGTAGCTTAGCATAATTACATCATAAACATACAAACAAACGTACTTGTGAACGTACATACATACATACTTGTGTATTACAAACTGTGATTGTTGTACGCACAACTGATTTCTTGAAACTCGTGAAACTCACCAACTATTTATAGTTGACCCGTTTTAACATGTTTTTCAGGTACTGAATTGGGTTAGAAAGTCAATGTGCTACATGTTTGACTTGCGATCAATGCTGGGTGAATTGATGCAAGTGTGCTAATAGGAAGTAAAGCCGCTTAATGGGCTGGATTTAGTTTGTAACATCTAATTATAAATGAAGTTAGATCCATGTAAGATATTGTAAAGTAGTTTGTATTGTTCTTTATAAATAATGTGGTTGATATCATAGGTGTATGTTACATTTCTGTTTTACGCTTCCGCGAATCGCTTAACGGGGTGTGACAGAAGTTGGTATCAGAGCCATTGGTTATAAAGGATTAGGTTATCCCTTAGGATACCTAAGATATAACCGTAGGCTTGATTAACTCTGGGAAAAATAAATAATAATTAATATTATATACTGATGGATGTCGGGATGAACTTATAGGGCAAGTGAGTTGTTGTGGTCCAGAACATAATAACAAACTTGCTTGTACGAGGGAATTCGGGGAGAAATCGTGGAACGTACGGGTAGGTAAAAATGGCAACATATGTGTATAAAAGGTAATTCTGAGTATGTAGATACATATATATATAAAACGCATACCTGTTTCTCTGGAACAATGTGTACAAATACGTGTACGTATTGTACTGTCGATAATACTAAGTCTCCATGTAACGAATATTATATTCGATTATAATAAATATTAACTTAAAATTTTATTTTATTAAAAATAATATTATATTTTATCGTAATTAATATGGTACTTGACCATAACAAATAAAATACTTTATTTGGCTTTAAGTAATAATATCCCTTACTCTGATTCATACTATCGAAAAATATTATTTTTATGACAAATCGTTGAGCCGAAAGATGTCGAAATCGGTAGCCCCACATCGGATGAATAACTGATGTTGCCTATGAACGAGAATGTGTGGACGTTCTATCAAGTCTAAACTAAACCTTATTGTATAATTGAATCACAGACCGAACGTAAATTCTAGGTCCAGGAAAGAACTGTGGGAGGTGTTACCTACATACAATCATATCCAGAGGGCACAACACTTCTCAACTTGAATCTAATCTTATCCTATATACTTGTTTTCAAATATTTTCAAATAGTAAACTAAATAGTTTTCCATTCGTCTCTTCGCTTTCGTTTTTTTGAAAACAAGCAATATTCCTGTGAGAATACCTAGTGATGAGCCCGAACTATTAAATTGTAAATATAATAATTACCTTATTTAGTCCCCAGTTTTGTAACAGACCGTGACTACCAGTACATATAATGAACTAAAGATATTTAAAAAAGGAATACTAATAATAATAATAATTCCCTTTACATTTCACCAGAGCAATTGACTCTGATGAACCTTCTGAACTAGCAAACTCTGTAAATCATCTATGTACGAGAACCTCCAACCTCTCCTACACTATATTTCTTCTATTCCAATCTGTTTATTATAAAAGAAAAAACCCATGCTCACGAATCGATGACATACGTGGAATGGAATGGGACATACTTACCCCAACCAATAAATTACCATTTTTACTAAACTTGGCATACTTACGGATACTAAATGACCTTGTGAAAGAATATTTTCTAATTATACTTAATAACATCCAAAGGTCAAAGGAAGTATACAAATGCCTCCCGATTATAACATCTTGCTTAAACTTATAACAAACAAATCTTTACTTACAGGAGAGGCAGGATAAAACAGTTACCCAATGATGGGACTATGTCGGAATGATTGTTATACAAGTTGTGAATTATGCATGATTATTATAATGTGGGCTCGGATAGATAAGGATAGTATGACACTGTTGTGTATAATTCCGATACTCTATGCAAGCATTTGATAGTATGCTATACTCATACGGAGGATGATCTAAATCTTTTAGTACAAACATTGACCCTTACCGGTTAAATTTACTTGTCATGGGATGACAATTTTCGATACATACATGCAAACAATGGCCTTATTCGGCTAAATCTATGTACTATACTAGGTATATGGAAATATAATTCGGTGTGTGTGATACGTATCTGCTATTTGAATTACCTGAATGTTAGCGAATGTGATTCCTGCGTAATGAGTTATAGGAAAAATTACTATTATGTGAAGTTTAGTTGTTTATCATTATAGAGTGGCCCTGAAGAAAACAAACACATGATTTGAGGCAGTTGTGGCCGAAAAGATTGTTCGGCAACTGCAGATAGTAACTCTGGCAATCGCAGCACGATTCACTGCCGGCATTAATACAACAATGAATACAAATCAAGGCCAAGCACTATTATGGCCACGACTATTATTTAGCTAACCAATACTGATACACCTACAAATGTTATTTTCTCGATAAATACGAACATTGTCACGAATAATGCTCTCCCACGAGACACTGGTGATACTGCCAATAACAATAATTTCCCCCACTAAATGCCATTGGCAACAAAAATCTTTTACCGAACATGAATATTAGTCGTAACAACCGTGATCCTTCACAATGGAAATACTCGTTTAAACAAATTACGTTGTGCAAACCTAAATTCTATTGGTACTAAAAGAGTAAATGGGTTAGTAAAATGAATTGAAGCGGTAAAAATTTGTTATCATTACCAAAAATTGATCGCCACATATGTGGTAGATAACGATTGTACGAATTCGGGAACAAAAGGCAATCATCCGCATGACCTGGGCAAGACTTAAAACCCTTATATTGAAATATTTTGTCCAATGAACGAAATCCAAAATGAAAAGGCGGGTCAACTGGAATGCATACACCATTTTAACGATCTGGTTCGACTAATACTATGGTTAGTAGTCCGAAAGTAGAGACCTTAGCTAATCCAGTTAGCCACTTAACTTTTGAGAATATTGGGACGCAAGCTGGGGTGGTAACTTTAAATTCGGTCAGTAAAGGGGTGTTGAGAGTACGGGAAGATTGGATACTATGCCTATAGCCGTGAAACCATTATGAACACTGTAAACCGACTGTTCTAACCTCACCACTTACAGTTATTTCAATAGTAACCAATTTGATCACAAACTATGACCAACCCTCATGTTTACCATGAGTATAGAAATACGAAACGCTCCAAAAGAACTGTCCCTTGTTAAACCAAAAACAAATTTCGACGTCTAACTCGGTTGGAGGCCACGCTTAGTGATTGGATCAGATGGTACACAACTTGACTTAATTGTGGTAAAAGAAATCATCTGTAAATTCTGACTAATATGCTTCAGTTTCGTTTGATATAGATACTGATAGAAGACTTATTCTCTATTGACTTCGTATCCCTGGAAAATATACCGATTAGTGATCCCTGTGCTATAGGACTCACTATTGATAAATCTATAACTACTAACCAAATGTTCCAAGATTTTCTATTTCTCTTAAATGAATAACCATTTTATTGATCTACTTCCGGTATAGTTGGGAAGCGTTGATATAATTGTCAGTGTGGACTGATTAGCTAAATGCCAAGCGGAAATCATGTGTAATGACTAGATAGTTAAATTCCTCTCTTGGATGATGAAGCAATTATGATACAAGGAGAGAAATTTGGTGCAATATCACCCCTCATGTCTCATCTTAAAGTATTGCGTTTTCGCCAAGGGTGTATGGCATTCCTGGAAAATGTAACCATAAAAACCTTAACGAAACATATAGGAGGTATCCCTGTAGTACTCGAATACTTTAATGTCTTCCTAATGAACTACCTGGAATACCACTATCTGACAAGTTAAACTCTGAACTGACCTAACCGTAGGGGCAACTCCTATTACCAGGGCACCTTATCACCTGGCATTCTCCGAAATGTAGAACTAATTACAGAGCTACAAAAATTTTTAGACAAGGACCTTGGAACCTAACTATCATCATTGGGTAGCATCGGAGCTGTTGTAAAGAAAGAAAGATGAAAGCCTAGGATATGTGTCGATTACTGGGGAACACACAAATTGTCATCAAAAACCAATATCCTCTCCCATAATTAGGCGCCTGGCTCAACCAACTCCAAGGGGCGAATTACTTCTCGAAAATTGATCTTTGATCTGGCTATCTTCAAGTTAAAATGCCACCGGAAGAGGTTTCTAAAACAGCGTTTCGAGCTCGATATGATTACTATGAACCTTTAGTTATGCCTTCGGACCAATTAATACACCCACAGTTTTCATGGATCACCCGAACCGAGTTGTAAACCGTACGGCGACAAATTAATTATAACGTTAATAATGATCTCTTGATGTATTCGAAAACTGAAAAGGAACCTGAACAACAATTATGATCAATCTTGGAGGCGTTGAGGCAGGAGGAATTGTCCAAGTATGAATTTTAGCTACAAGGAATATGATTTTCTTCGAACACGTTATTAGTTGACACAGAATTTACATACACCCGAGCAAACCTGATAAACACCAGAGTCAACAAAAGAAATTCACCAAATTTTTGAACTAGCTAAGTATTACAGGCGCTTCATTGTAAACTCACCACTATCACCCAACCTTTAACCAAAAAAAAATGAATTTCTGATTTGGAAGGAGAAACAAGAAATGGCTTTTAATCGTTCAAACAGAAACTATGTCAAACCCCTATGCTAAGTTTCCCAGAAGGGACTGTTGATCTTGTAATTAATTGAAATACATCCCGAAAGAATTTAGGATGTGTACTAATACAAAGAAACAAACTTATAACTTACGCATCCTG
>NW_027503583.1:0-31676 GCF_021521415.1 Bidens hawaiensis
CAATCGAAATCCCCATCCTATGCCCCCCTTGTAACAGTAACATTTCCCTGGTCTCTTACTTGATTCACCACATTGGTATTTCCTCTGTTTTTGGTTGTTCTGAATCTGTAGATGATTGTTTCTTTGAGGTTGGATTTGTTGTTGCTGGGGTATGTTCTGATTTTGGTAAGGATTTTGATTAACCATTTGATTTCTCTGTTGAGATCCCTGGTAATTCTGGTGTTGGTTTTGATAGAACTGGTTTTGATTGACTTGATTACCAAACTGCTTTGGTTGATTACATTCTCTAGCAAAATGTCCTGGTTGCTGGCAGTTGTAACATATGGCCTTTGATTTATCAAATCCTATTCGGTCATTTGGCCCTGAAAAAGATGATCTCCCAGTTCGGTTATACAACCTCTTGCTTCTGACTGCCAACATTGCAGCTTGCCATTTTATATCCATGTCCTCCAGATCATCTACATCAATATGTTCCAAATCTTCCTGCACTACACTTGTATGAATGATATTTTTTGCCACAAATACATTGTAGGAATCAATGAACATTGAGAATAAGGCCTGATAGTCAGTTCCCTGGCCTGAATTGTTCTGCACATAAGGAGGATGCCCACTCACTGTAGAGGAAACATCATCCTCAATTAATTGGACATTAAACCTTGATTATCCTCCACACACCGAGCCTGATTCAGACGGCTCGTCTACAATAGGCTGTTGCTGATTCTTAACAGAGAGATTTCCCATTGGTGCTACTAGAGCATTAGTCATTGGAAAACTAGGCTTCTCTTCCCTTATCATATGATTCTCTATCATCTCATGCTTACAGCCTTTAGAAAAGCTATGACATCAACAAGCTTGAAGTTAGGAAAGCTAACTTTCTCTTTAATAAACTTACTTGCAGTATACCACTCTCCAGACAGTGAAGACAACAATTTCTTGTTCAGTTCGAAATCAGAAATTTGTAAGTCAGTTGTTCTGATTTCATTAACAGTAGACATGAATCTTTGCAACACTGAATTCAGTCGTTCACCTTCCTTGAACTTGAAACGGTCAAGTTGCTGCTTCAGTCTGTCTTTCTTGATATCTCTCAACTCAGTGTTTCCTTCAAACATGTCAATGACAGCATCATACATCTCCTTAACGGTTTTGTGATGATTGACACTTGTCAATATCTCCCAAGAAAGACCTAGTTGCAACACTGACAGTGCATTGTCATCTCTTTTCTTCATCTTGCTTTCAATGGTGGCATTATTATTGGGAGCAAGAGAGGGAATGTACTGTCTATCTTTGATAAAGTTCCACAATACTTCTTGATCATCCATCTTACTCAGATCTGAACTTTCACAGACGAAAAATTTGTAAAGCTTCAAACTTTATCACACACCTTCAGTCCCGTGGCCTTCAGCGAGCTTCCAAAGCTCTGATACCACTTGTCAAGACCGTAAATCTGGTGCAAACCTTGAGAAGGTTGACAAGAACACACAGATCTAATTATCCAAAGGCCTATTGAATATTCCGGTGGAATCATTATATTCAATGGATGGGAACGAAGGTGTGATAAAACAACAACGAAACAAAAATAGATAATTGGTAAGAACAATATCAAAAACAAAGATTCACTATATTTAATATATCATTAATGAAACAGTGAAAGGAATGTCTAGGGTTTCGTTAAAGCGGAGGCGGCGGCTATACGAGGAGACAAAATGAATATTCGTTAGAATGTTTCTCGTATTCCGTGCCTTTCGTCCATGTCCTAAATGGAAACCTAGGACCCTATTTATAGACCCTGACATTCCTTCTTGAATCCCTAATTATTACATAATGATTGACAAAAATAAAATACAAGTGTAGTAGTCTTCGAGCATGATGTATATCTTGCTCGAGCAGACTTGTTATGCAGTGTATGCTCGATGAGTTGCTTCGAGCATACTTTACTTAGAATAATTTCAGATATAAATTATTCTTCTCTAGTATGCTTCATTCTTCTTGACTATTCCTTGCTTTGCTCGAAGTTGTCCTTAGAGCAAGCCTATTCTTCTTGATATCTTCAATTCCGTCTTGAACTTATTAGCAATCTTCATCATGCTCGGATGTGAAGCTTGCTTGGAACTGAACTATGCTCGAAGTCTATACTTCGCAACATTGACATCTTCTTATTGCATCACTGCTCGTCACTAATGTGCTCGGACATCCTATGCTCGGATCACTTGGCTAAAACTTTAATGATCAAGCTGTTTGCTCGATTGGCAATCCAGACTTGATAGAAGAACACTCTTGCTAGGAGAAGTGTAGCTTGCTCGAAGCCTTCAACACTTAGAAGAATATGCTGAAAGACCATGCTCGAGGTAGTAAACCATGCTCGATGACCTAGGCTTGCTCGTATTCCATACTTTGCTATTTTCTTGAGGAGGTTGAGAAGATTTCAACTTCCTTTGTACAAATCCAACTCAACAAAATGATTTTAAAAAAAACATATAAACAAGCTCACCAGACCCAGGTTCGAATCCAGGTCCTCACATCCACACACGTGTAGCTTAACCAATTAGAGCAGCTTGAGAGTTTTGTTTATCATAGAAACCAGATATAAATATATATATATATATATATATATATATATCAATGCACTTATTCATCTTCATCACCATAAAACCCTAGGTTTCAAATTAAGAAATCTGTTCCATGTTTGTTGTAATTAAATTAGGGTTTTTGATTAGTGGCATACAACGAATCAAAAGCATGTATTATTTACCTGGAAACCTGACGGGTTGATGATGAACACGGCTCGCCGGAAAACGCACTTGAACGTTGGGTGTTTAATGAGCGTTATTGAAATTTTTTTAACTTCTAGCGGTTCTGGGTTTCATTTGCACCTTAAAAGTTGTTGAAATGAGTTATTTCCTTTGATTAGTGATTTGCCGTTATGGTCTACGGACGTTACAAGCCTTGAAGAGGTAAAATGCGCAATTAATTTGTCAAATGGGCTGCCAAAGGCTTCCCGACTCCGCCGGTGTGCGGGAAAAGCGTGTCTGCAGGGAAAGGAAAGTTGGGTTTATTAAATTACTATATTTTAAATTATTTTCACTATAGGTCCTCCAAGTTTCATATCCTTATAAATCATAATTTAATTAATAAATTACACACTGGACCTTGTTCTTTCAAATGTTATAAAAACTTGTTAAAAGTTAATATGTTAGGGTTATTTTCGTATTATACCCGATAGTTCGCTAATCGATTAAATCAACACGTTAAAACTCGAAATTTCATTAATGAACAACGCGAATAGGAAACGAACGAACCATGAAAATAAATCATCGTAATTAATACAAATTGATGAACGATAATCACGAATACATTGAAACGTCGTAACGGTCGGTTTAACTAATACGAATAACAATGACGAATGTCACGAACCTTGAGATTAAATAATGACATCATAATATATATACACACACACACATCATAATATATATATATATATAAACACACACACATAAATAAACAAAAACAAAAATTAAAAAGGGTCCGGTTTTCGGGATTTAAAAGTAACGAATGTTACACCGGTGAATTCTTGGTCACAAAGCGGTTGTTCACAACTACTGCTTTTAAACCCTACTCGCTACAATAACCACTAACAACAGTTTAGTTATTTACGGATCTACACGATACCATACCTAATGACAAGACACCAGTAACATAGTGTGCAAAATCGCAATACCACAAATTCCAAAACAACCTTGCAAAATCGCAATACCACGAAACGGTTTTTAATCCAAGTTAATTTCTTAATATCATTATTTTCAAACACATTAATCCTTGCAACACATTTCTCCAAACATTTTTTTAGTTGAGTCCAGTTTTACATATATATTGTGAATTTGTAGGTATATATTATTTATGTGTTTTCTTAAGTCTTTTTTTAGACAAAATAGAAAACTAGTCCTTTATGTTTGAACGATTTTTCAATGGATGTCCTTTAGCAAAAGAAATAGCATAAAACATACGTTATGTTTCAAATCCTTATCACGTTACATCCTTTGATAGTAACCCCGTTAATTTTTCTCTTTAAATTCAGTCATGTGCACCTCAAGTGAGGCAACTTAGTCTTTTTACCCCTTGAGGGGTTACATGTGTAATTAGCTTTAAAAATTTGGCCTTTGAACGAAAGATTAAAATCATTTCTCTCTCAAAATTTCTCATTTCTCTTTCTTTAACCACAACCAACCCACCACCGGCACCATCACTATCGCCACCCACCCCCACACCAGCACCTCTATCATCCAACCTCCGGCAACCACCATCTCCTTAACCACCGTTGTCTTCCGCCCTCCTCGATCTCTCTCTCTCTCTCTTAAATCTCCAAAACAATTTCACCCATAAACCAAACCTAAATTTCCCGTTCTCTTCTAATCAAGTTTCCTTAGAATCAGATGTGCGCCAAATTTATAGCGTACGACTACCAGTTCCGTCCTCTACATCCTTGTTGTTATCGACACCCCTCGTCAGAAACCCAAGGTGGTGGAGTATTAGCTTATAACAACGGTATCATGTGTTAGGGTTTGAAGGTGGCTCGTCTTCAATTCAACTTAGCAACCCGTCACTTGTTAACTCATATAGCTGCAAGTATGCAGCATATATTTGGGGAGGCTCAAAACTCAATGAAAATGAAAACCCAAACTGGTTTGCCAATGTGCAAGTATGCTCTACAAGAAATTGACACCCAAAACTAACTATTTTTTTTATTTTCATACCTGAAACAGATCGTGAGACTGGGGTTTTGATATTGGAGAAGAGATGGAAAAGCATCTGCAACAGAACCCTATAACTGTCTAAGCATTTTTTTCATTTTTCAACGGAACCCTAGAAAAGGTTTACAACAACGATTATTAAGGCAACGAGTGGGAGTAGTCTGAGTAGAAAAAAGAAAATGGTGGGGGTGGTGGCAGTGACGTTTGATGAGCGGCAGATTGGGGGTTCAACTTCAATCGGAGAGGGTGAACGATGATGATGGTGGGTCGGAGATAGTGATGGAAAAAGATGATGCCAACAGTGGTGGTTCAACGGCGGTTCATGGGTTGGGTTTTGTGGTTGAAGGTGAAGAATAATGGCTAGATTTAGTGGTGGTAGAAAGTCAGAGAAAGTTTGAGTGAAGAAGAGAGAGAGAAAGGGATTGAATCTTTTATAAATATATGTATTACTAGCTTAGCTACCCGTGTATTACATGGGTTTAACAATTTAAATTAAATAATTAACAAGAAACTCAAGATATATCAAATGTTAAATAAACATGAATATCCTCAAATTACATTTGAACCATAAATCATTTCAAACTTTTTTAATCGACTACATTATTACAGTTTTTTCTTGTGACCTGTATCACTACGTCATGTCACAAATTTTAACAACTCAGACAAATTATGCATACAATGAGATATTATCGTGGGCCATATAACCTAAATATACTAGCATATGTACCTCTTCAAACTTTTGTACGAATTGATTCTTCTTTGACCCGTTAGTAGTTTAAAAGAAACCAAGATGCAGAAAATGATATGTTTAGAAATTTGACCTCTATCAAATCAAAAATATCACGACCTCATATTGACTTTGAATCTAATCAAAAACCAAATTTTAAATTTCCAAATCAGTCTTTTGATCTGTCACCAAAGTCATGACCCCAAAGATTTGTCACCAAAGTCATGACCTGAAAGATGAAACACACTTTGGCCCGGTAACTCTTTTTAAACAAATATGCTTTAAAAAAATACCTCAACCTGTATCAAATTATGAATCGATTAATAATATTTTGCAGTAAAAAAATGTTGTTCCTAAACTGCCCCTGCTAGAGATTATAACCTGAAATCAATTTTTTTTCCAAACTATCCAAAACCTTTGATTCAGTTTTACTAATCTATTGTAAAGAAAAAAACTATGACTGAATACTCTTTTGCACTCATAAACTTATAAAATTCCGATGATCGATCCTTATTTTCTTAGCTACTTTGTTGCTCTTACAGACATCTTTGCTGATTATTAATATTAATAATGATGATATAAATAATATTAGTAACAATAATATTATTTTTATTCCATATTTATTATTAGTATTTATTAATTATTAGTTTGTATTTATTATGAGTATTTATTATTTATTTGTATTTATTAGTTCACATGTGGCAAAGTGGGGGATTAGAAAGCCTTATGTAGTGTCACACAGGATAGAGAAGTGTTAGGAGATGTTATGTGACATTAGAGGTTTTCTTTTATTACTTATGTAAAATGTAAAATGTAAGATATAATATGCAAGATTTCTTTTAGTACTATTAAAAGAAATATGAAATTACAAAAGTACCCTCATGTTACTTGCATTTAACGAGAAAAGTTAACTGGGTTAGAATGAAAGGATATAACTTGATAAAGATTTGAAACATAGAGGATGTTTATAGTCATTAAGTTTGCTAAAGGACAACTATTGAAGAAACATACAAAAATAAACAAGTAGTTTTGCTATTCAGTCTTTTTTTTAAATAATCTAAGTATACTATTAAAGATGACAAAATAACAAAACTCGTCCTTTATGTTTACATGATTTTTCAGTGGATGTCCTTTGGCGAAAATAATGTCAGAAAACATCCTTTAATATTAAAAACCTTATCGCGTTTTGTCCTTTGGCCCTAACCCAATTAAATTTTCTAGTTAAAACCAGTCATGTGCAAAGCACATGAGGGTCCATCTCCGGCCACCGTATTTTCTAACGATCACCAACATCGTATACCCTATCTCTCTTTGAGCTTACCCTACTCAGTTTTCGAGCTTATCACTCTTCAATCCCTATTGGATTCAAGACAATAAATTCCCAAACAAATCATGAGGGTTTTAGTTGTTGTTTTTTCCTGTTAAAGGTTATAAAATTTTGGAAATTTGACAGCAGGTTCTGTTTAATCGGAACTCTAGGGTTTGAAATTTGTGATTTTTTCTCCGGCGAGTTTGTATGGCTTCCGGGCTTTTAGATTCCAAGGAAGAGTAAATGGGGAGAATGTAACAAAGTCTACACAAGAAGGTTGAAAAAACCCACCAAGACACCACCGTCGTCGCCGGCTCCAGCATCGCCTCTCCTACAACCACCGGTGCGGTCACTATTACTTCACCTACCCCCAAACCTGTTTCTCCACCGGCCACCCCTAGAAACCATTAAACCCTACAAACCCTAGCTACTAATCACAAAAATTCGGAGTATCCCAACGGACCCGAGGTTGTTAAATCGGTGGTTGTGGTTTTTGATGGTTGGGTTAATATTATCAACTCGTTTTTGACTTTGCAAAGGGTCAACCAGTTTTTGATTGGGTTTTTTCCGGTGACGGGATGGCCCGATTGGATTTTCCGACGTGTCCTTCCGTCGGTGGCGACGAAGAAGATGAGGATGTGAGTGATGAACGAGAGGGTGATGGTGGCGGTAGGTGGGGGTGATGGTGGTTTTGCATTTTGGAGAGAAAGAGACGATGGAGATAGGTGATGACTATGGATTGTATGCTCTTGGGAGTTTATTTAATTTTTTATTTACAAATATAAGAAAATATTTATTCTTTTACCTCTAATGATTAAATTTGTAAAATTATGTAATTACCCTCATGTGCTTTGCACATAACCAGATTTAACGAGAAAACTTATGTAACATCCGTATTTTGAGAATTAATAAATAACGGAAAGTTTTATTATTATCGGTGTGTCGTTAGTTTGGTTGTGTGCGTGTTTGTATTTGGATAAGATTGGAATGGAGGTGGATGGTGGGGCCCATGGCTCCCTATATAAGGACATCCCCCATCCTTTCATCATTTCTTTACACAACACACACACACTAGAAAACACACACTTTCTCTCTAGCATTTTGTATTCGGATCCAAGCAAAAGTGAGGAAGATTTTGGTGTTCAAGTGCCTTTGAATAGCAAGAACACGTCCAGGTCCTCATATTGTCCGGATCTGAACTCGAACCCGAAACAAAAGGTAGGTTTCGGTTTAAATGGTTAAGTTTTATGGTTAGAATCGGCATGCAAACAGATATAATGGTGGATCGGGTTGTGAAATGTAAGAAAAATATAAACTTGGTAAGTTATAACCTCTTGGGTGCACTTTAAGGTAAAAAGGTGGCGTTTGGACTATGAAAGATGGGTTCAGGATCAGGTGCATGGGGTCAGAATGTGTCGAAAGTTGAGAAAGAGTAAAAATCAGGTCCTGAGGAGGAGCCACGAAGTAAAATGGCTTTAAAATGGTAAAAACGAAGAAAGGAAGGCATTTCGCTTCGCTCAGCCATAAGAAGCGAAACAGGCATTTCGCTTCGCTCAGCCATGAGAAGCGAAACAGGTATTTCACTTCGCTCAGCCATGAGAAGCGAAACAGGTTATGCGAAGCGAAATTCTATGCGAAATTCCTCCCATGCGAAATTGTTTAAGTTGTTATTAAAATGTGACCCGATTAATTTTCTGATGCGTTTTTGTTAGAGAACTGTTAATGAAAATAAAATTTTTCATTAAACTCAACCCCAGCCAGGGGCTCTGCCCCTTGGACCCTGCTAGGGGCTGCGCCCCTAGACCCAGCTACCAGGGGCGCTGCCCGGACCCCCGTTAATTGAGGGTCTCATTCACCTAGATGTAAAGAAGTAGAAGTGATAGATAATTGATACACGTGCCTTGTTATACAGTTAGCCGTGCGCAGCTAAGGAAGGGCATTACACTTAACTCAGAGAGAAACAGGACCCAGGTGAGTTTCTAGCCCTATTTCTGTGTTATGTTTTATGGCTGTGTGCATACTCAACGTGATTAGTTAATACACTTAACTTAAGTGGTAAGTGTATACCGTATGAATGTTTATAAATATACGTAATTAGTGTAGAAAGATTTAAACGTATGTGTGAAGAGGTATATGAGAAAAGATATAGCTAATGAAAGAAAGGTATGTACGATATGTGTAGTGTATGAATGGCATGTATGATATGTAGAGTTGAAGAATAAAGGGTTGCCTACCCTAATAATATAGGTGAAGAATGAAAGGGTTGCATACCCTAATAATATATGCGAAGAATAAAGGGTTGCCTACCCTAATAATATAGGCGAAGAATGAAAGGGTTGCATACCCTAATAATATATGCGAAGAATGAAAGGGTTGCCTACCCTAATAATATATGCGAATAATGAAAGGGTTGCAGACCCTAATAATATCTGCGAAGGTTATAGGGCGAAAGGCTCTTTAAAACGTAGAACGATATGTACGTATGAAATAACTAAAGTAAGAAGAAGTATGAATGTATGGAAGTAAGAACGTAAGAGCGAATGTAATATCTGTCTTCGGATATATATATATATATAAATGTGTAAGAATGAGAATGAGATGTATGCTACTTGCTTAACGAAGAACTCACTCAGCGTAGCTGACTTTTAGTATGTACGCAGGCAAATAGGTTGAGGCAGCTGGCTTGAGGAGAGACACATGGCATGAGCTAAAGAGACTGGTATCTATGAAGAAGTGTTATGACTGTCTTATATTATGTCTATGAAAGGATATTTTGTATGTTAAGACAAGATTCGATGTTTTGTAACGTAATGTATGAAGTTTTTTAACTATTCCGCGAAAGTTTTAATTAACTCTGATTTTAGAACTGTGTTTATGAGTAAATCCAACGCCAAGATAGGGTTTCCGGGATCTAGGCCTTACAACTTAACTGGGTTAGGGGCAAAGGACAAAACGTGATAAGATTTTTAATCTAAAAGGATGTTTTCTGGCATTATTTTTGTCAAAGGACATCCACTGAAAAAACGTGCAAACATAAAGGACTAGTTTTGTTGTTTTGTCATTAAAGAAATAGGGATTTTGGACAAATAGCCCTTTTTGATTGTTCCATCCCCATTACTTCCATATATATCAAGCATTATTAGATTCTCTTCACAATTAAATAATTTAAAAGAAATTAAAATGCATATCAATTTTTATTTATTGATAATTGACTTATTATTATTACTAATAAATTTAACTTGTAACTTATTTCCTAACTTACATTGTTTATTTGATTGCTTTCTAAATTAATTTTTGTAAGGAAACTTTTTGATTATGAACGTTTGAATTGTACATGTTGTTTTTATTTGTTTTAATTAAGTTAAAAATCGCAAAATATACTTTTCATTTTTAGCGTAACTATTGAAATTCATTTTAAAATAATTCTATAACATTTTATAAATTCATTTTCATCTTATGTTCGTCCTTTTTTTTTACAGCATGCTTTTAAATGGTCTTAGGTTAATCACTTGCGATAACGTCAACATGAAGTTTCGGGAAATTCAACTATTATTTTAATAGAAATATCAAGGTATTATGTTACAGTTTTGTTGTAGGTGACGGTCTTTACCCGTCCTTAATACATTTTAACGCTTAATGCCGAAATTCAACTTGATTGTTTTTGTTAGTTTGTAATAAATAAAAGTGTAACACAAGATGTAATAATGCCACCAACCTAAATATAATTAAATTATTATGTTTATTTAAGTGAATATGATGAATACTAACTATTAAAATTTTAAAGTATATTGTTTAAATATTTCTATTGAAATTATGAATTTTTAGAAATATATTACTTTCTACAGATTTTAGCACCGCATTAGTTTACTTTCCTCAGTACAATCGACAACATTTTTTGGGTCCATTATAAATACTTAGCCAATTCCCCTAAATCCAATTACATTATAATTTCATCAAGTATATGTATCTTTACCTATTAACCAATTTCTAAATGCTCCTCTAAGTGTTCCGGTCGGTGGAGCGACTGAAAAAATTTCAAAGGTTTTCCTTGAAAATTCACTTTGATTCTCTATCAACCATTAACATGGTTAAAGCTAAATTGTTTGTCCGGAAATGTATGTGATCGAGTAAATAGCTCTACGAACAAATGGATTGGATCGAGTTGGAAAATGACGCTTTACGCCTAATCATTATAGATAACGCTTGCATCCTCTGTATTACCGTGGCCCCTTCGCGCAATTCTTTTGAATTTCTAATATTTATGTACTTGCTCATGATCATGGTTTAAATGAATCAATTTTGTTGGAACTTATATAACGTGTACGTAGTTTTCGACATGATACTTCGTAAGGACGACCGTCATGATAAGTTTCAGTTATTTTTTTAACAATATAAATTCTTATGTTAAGTCCTTAAATTCTATATTATATGTTTGCAGTATTTATTACAATATTTATTTGTGAGATATATATGTTTTTATAGGTTTTTTCATGTTTCAATGATTTTACATTACATTTATTTGAGTATTTAATTTACCTACATAATAAATATCATGATGTTTTCCCCAAATATATACTACAAATTATCTTGTCATTTAAAATTATACATGTTTGTTAGATGATTTATATATTTCCACCCGTGTCGTACACGGATCAATAGCCTAGTAATGTGAATAATATACTTTATTCATTCTATTTCTGGAAAGTTTGGTGGTAACTTAGCCACCTAGGTTGCGAGGTTGGTACTCCTTTCATCTTGTCTTTGAAATTATACATTTGTGGTTCAAAACCTTAACATTAAATGATCACTTAGATATTATTTTATATCACCTATGTGTCATGATAACGTAAAATGGCCCCTATCATAACATTTAGAATATATATATATATATATATAGGGTTAGGTTAGAATAAAAATCCATTTTAGCTGTGAAAACTCTATAAATTCATTCTCAATCATATGTTTTTAATTAAAGATTAAATCTTGTGGTCCACAAGTAAAGTTAATAAAAAAATATAAAAGTTAATTTACACTTTCTCTCCTGAAAACATATATAAAAATTAGTAAAAAAATGTAAAAAAAATAACAAAATATATTTTTTTATGTTTTCGATGTTTTGTATTAAATGTAACAACATATATTACATGTCACAAAAAAAACGATGTTACATAGGGTTTTCACAACTCAAGTGGGTTTTCATTCTATACTTTGCCTATATATATATATATATATATATATATATATATATATATATATATATATATATATATGGTTAGGTTAAAATAAAAACCCAATTGAGTTGTGAAAACTTTAGAAACGCATTCTCAACAACATAATTTTAATTAAAGTGTTTGAATCTTGTGATCCACAATTAAAGTTAATAAAAAATGTAAACATAAATATAACTTTTTCTCTTTCCTGAAAACATGTATAAAAATTAGTAAAAAAATGTTAAAAAATAGCAAAACAGTTTTTTTTTCCTCGATATTTTGTATTAAATGTAATAACATATATTACATGTGTAAAAAAAACAAAAAAAAACGATGTTACATAGGGTTTTCACAACTGAAATGGGTTTTCATTCTATACTTCCCCTATATATATATATATATATATATATATATATATATATATATATATAGGGGTGGGATCCAGTGAAAACTTCTCTTAAAGAGAAAACTTAAAAACTATTTTTAACTTTTTTTAAAATTTTTTTTGAAGTTTCTGTTTTTTCCATTATTCTTATATTTTGTTATTGGTTCCAAAAAAAAAAAACCTTTGTCGGTAACCTTGTCAGTGTAGTGCACATGTTTAATGGTGTGCATTGCATGTATGCAAAAGTGTTTGTATTGCATAGTATACAACACTATTACACATATTTGACACACACTATTGTATATATGCAATATAAGACTAATACGCACATCGATTACACATTAGTACGTATGTGTAATACAAAATTAACGCACATGTGCACTACATCGACTTTTATTTTATTATTATTTTTTTCCATATAATACAACACTACTACACATATACAATACACAAATATTGAATATTTACAACTAAACACTATTGAACTTAAAAATACATAGTAATACACATGTGTAATACAAAGGTTTCGCACAGTAATAACTATTTGCATTACAGCGTTTTTTTTTTAATTTTTTTTCCTTTTTTTATTTTTTTCGAGTGAAGGGGACCAAAATATAAGAATAACGGCAAAAACGGAAATTTGGAAATATTTTTTTATATTTAATTAAAAATATTTCTTTAGGAGTTTTATATTTTCTCTCTAAAGATGAGTATATCTTTATTTAATTAAAAATTGATTTTACCAATTATTTGATATGAAAATCCTATAAAATAGGAATATACTAAAAATTTAATATCCAATTTAAAAAGAAAAAGATATTATTTATAATTAATAAACAATTTTATAGTAAAAAACATAAGTGGGTCATGGGTCACAAAATCCAGATAGCTTTTAAACGGGTTATAACATATCATTTATTTATAAAACCCTTTTATCATCAAATCCTAAGTATATTATTAACTTTCTTACAATAAAGAAAATTAAAATCCAAAAAATAAATATTAAAAAACGAAAAATGTAAAACAATCATTCTCTCAAGCCATCAGATTGCTTTATTTGTAAATAAAGGCTTCTCACGCATTTGACCCGAATTCACGGGTAAAGGTCTCACCAAACTCAGATAGCTCTTAATTAAACAGATTATAACATCCCAATATATTAAAAATTAAAATCATCAAATATTTGATATAAAAATTCTATAAAATAGGGATATACTAAAAATTAATATCCTATTTTATTTAAAAAAAGATATTTTTTATAATTAAGAAACAATTTTATAATAAAGAAAATAAACGGGTAATGGGTATCACCAAACCTAGATAGCTTTTAAACCGGATTATAACGTATCATTTATTTGTGAAACCATTTTATCATCAAACCTCAAATATATTAATTATTAACTTTCTTACAATAAATAATATTAAAATCCAAATATATATATATATATATATATATATATATTAAAAACGAATTATGTAAAACAACCCCGTAATACGAGGGATAAAATCTAGTATATATATATATATATATAAACGAAACATTTAAAAGCTCTCTGGTTACTCCCTAAATTCTTTCAAGCCGCCAGATTGCTTTATTTATAAATGGAGGCTTCTCATGCATTTGATCCGAATTCACGGGTATGGGTTTCACCAAACCCAGATAGGTCTTAAACGGGTTATAACATCTCATTAAATTAAAAATTATTCTTATCAAATATTTGATATGAAAATCCTATAAAATAGGGATATACTAAAAATTAATATCCGATTTTTTTAAAAAAAAGATATTATTTATAATTAAGAAGCAATTTTATAGTAAAAAAATAATTATATATATACATATATGACTAATTTCTTTTGAGAACCACTTTGAGTTTTAAGAATATTCTTTTGAATTTTTTTTACATATATGTAATATGCGTAGGTTACATGTACATAGAAAAATTACAACATTTTTTACGCATCGAATTGACTTTTTACATAGGTGTAATGGACGTTTAAATAAATGTAATCACTGTACATCTGTATTTTCTCTCCTACCTAATTTTTTAATCAGATTTAATCTCAACACCATAATCTAACCTATTTAATTAAATGGTTAAGAATGAGTTCTTAAAACTCAACCAAGTTCTCAAATATATATATATATATATATACATGAGTTCTTAAAACACACATATATATATATGTATGTATGTGTGTGTTTCAATTTGGTAGCCCTGCTTCCATAAATATACCATCCTTCTTTTTTATTATTAGTTATAAAGATAAAATAAATTGACTTGCTTATTGTAGGGGTAGCACTCCATAAATGATATCTGCACCCATGGTGAAGCATTGTTATAGAAAAACTAGAGAATCATCTACCTAATAAAGACAAGAAAGAAGATAAGGATTACAGCTGGAAAAGTATTGTCTTTGGACGTGGTCGACCATTAGGAATAATAGTATGATTGTAGATGTTGTATAGTCCGATTGTCGATGCTCTGTTACGCTTATAAATAGCTTGTATGCTTGTAACAATGCTCATCATTATTCATATCAGTAAACAAACATTCTTAACTATTCTTCTCGTATTACTCTCAAATATTACTCATATCTCCATCTATTAAATTCGGTCTTAGCCCATAATCGATACGGCTATGATTTGCTTTAACAGTTATATTGACAATCTTAATTAGACTTTGTTCATACTGTAAGACATAACTATTACATGTTGGTGTGAACACTAAACTAAACCGTTATTAACACCAATGACGATGGATACAAGATTTTTTTTTCTTTTCATGAGGGTCCCAGGCTGGGGTTTAACCAAATTTTTAGGGGGAGGTGTATTGGGATTTTCATCCTTCCGGTATAATACACCAAACTTTTTTTTAAGGTGAGCACATGCCCCTCTTCTTTGTAGGTAGGTCGGCCCCTGATTAACAGATGAACTGTATTATCACATGTTATTTATTACTTTAGGCAACTTTTTTTTTAAACGTCTAAAACTGTGTTTTTTAAACAACACATTTTTACATTCGAATTATTAAAGTTCATACAAAGGTCAAAATATTAAAGTTAATTACTTTTTTGTTACAATTGAAAAAATAAAATAAATAAATAAATAAGAAATTAAAGATTTTATCTACATATCTATATAATATATATAAACGAAAACCCTAAAATCCTACGTGTCGCCATGTGGTCACTCCCCCTTTTATGGAAGCCATCAGATTGCTTGATTTTTGAATGGAGGCCTCTCATTATTTAACCCAAATTCATGAGTATGGGTCTTATCAAAACCAAATAGCTCTTAAATGAGTTATAACATCTCACTAAATTAAAAATTAATCTTACCAATTATGTGATATGAAAATTCTATTAAATAGGGACATACTAAAAATTAATATCCTATTTTATTTAAAAAATATATTATTTATAATTAAGAAACAATTTTATAATAAAGAAAATAAACGGGTAATGGGTATCACCAAACCCAGATAGCTTTTAATCCGAATTATAACGTATCATTTATTTGTGAAACCATTTCATCATCAAACCTCAAGTATATTAATTATTAACTTTCTTACAACAAATAAAATTAAAATCAAAACATACATATATAAATATTAAAAACGAATAATGTAAAACAACCCCGGTAATACGGGGGATAAAATCTAGTATACTATATATAATACATAAAACAATGATAAATTAAGGATAACTAATTTTAAAAGTTTTACAAATAATAATGCATAAAGTATATGTGTTAAAAGGGTAAATTTGTCTTTTAAACACAATTCACCTCCTCATATTTAACCATATTATAATTTTTTATTTCAATTTTAAACCAACCACGGAGGAAACACTAATAATTTTTTTCATATGTTAATATTTCTGTACAAAAATTGCACCATAGAAACAGGAATTATATTATCTTTAGTTTGAGTATAATATTGTTATAGTTTTCTCAATTGAAAATGTTTAATATGATACATAGGGTGTTCAAGGCCGATCGTGATGCTTTTTAAGTTAAACATCTTAGCCCAACCTTTAGTAACGAATTTTTATCGTTGAAAATCAAAATTGAACCGTTGAAAATTGAAACCGAACCATTACTAACGGTCTAATTCTGGTTTAGTTTCACGGTTTAAGCTTCGTTGATAAATTTAGTTTAAAATGATCACTAATTTAACTGCACCATCAATTCTAACTAAACACCTATAAAATATAATACTTGAGAGAATAATAATTTTAGCCACATAATTGGTAAATATTAATTGAGCACCTGGGAGGCGAAATAATAACAAGAACAAATATTACAAAACTAATCATACTATAATTAAGTTAATTTAAAATTTTAATAGCCAACTTTATTTTAACTATATCTAATGATGGTTCAAATGAGAACCATGGTTTTCTTGAAAACCAAATAATTCAATCCTAGCCATTGATCAAATTTAATAATGGTAAATCGTAATTTTGTTGGAAGAAAAGGGTATTAATTTTCTCATTAAGGGTAATTCCGGTAGATTTTGATTTTCCTTGTTTGAGATTGATATAAATCGTTAACTACCCTCCGTGAACAACTCTTGATTAGAATCTTTAATCCCATCATTGATAGTTTAGCTCCTCTTTCTCTGTTGAAGCCAATTAAGCGAAGTGCAAGATCGAGATGAGGACATTTTTTTTTATATATATTTCGCTTAGATCAGGTTAAAAATAGTTTACTATTTCAACCTCTTTAAGAGCATATACACATATGGATGTTGTTGGCGTCTGTTAGTATAGCTAAGCTAGATAATTAGGTTCATTACATATGTATTTTTCTCTTTCTTTTCTTTTCTTTTTTTTTGTTGTTGTAAATATATATGCATTGGTTGATTGGTGCTTGGTGGTTGATATTTTTCATTTAGCTAAGTTCAATTTTGTATTAAATAATATAAGGTTTTCCGATTGGGAAGAAGGTATGGGCATTTTTTTAAAAATAATTTAGGGTTTTACTTAATTTTAAATTTACACAAAAGTTAGTTTTTCGTTTTGTCGGTTGGGTACATATATGTATTGATGTTGAATTTCATGAAACTACGTATTGCATATGTGTAAATGATAAAATCTTCTTTCGTATATGCATTTTAATTATCTTACATGCTTAGGTGGTTGATTATATTTAAAATGGAAAAAAAATTCGTATATATTTGGTTAAGGTGCTTTTGGATATGTCAAATATATGTGTTAAACATACTTGTACTGGTAATTTGTTTAATGAGCAACCTGTACTAATTTACCTTTGTTTTTATGTGTTTTATTCTAGACTAATTGTAGAAGAATATGGCAAGAGAATGAGTTAGATAAAGATTATCCTTTTTGATTGCTTTGTTAACACTTACTTTGATTTTGAAGAAGATATACATATATGTATAACTTTCTATATTTCATATGGGTAATAGATACACATAGGTCTTTATGCAGTAATACTAGTAGTTTAATGTGTACATATACATACAAGAATCAAGGTCACATACATACGTGTATGGTAATCTATACACCTTCTAGTATGTTAAAAAAAGCGTTAATACATATATGTTCAGCGTGCATGATACATATGTGTATTGCATACTTATATGCTAAACATCATGCGTATGTGTTGATTGAAATAGCTATGATACATGTACATATATGTATGATAATGCGTATGTGTTGATTGAAACAGCCATGATGCATATATGCATGATAATGTTTATACATATAAATATAGAAAACTTTTAATTTATTAATCATATGATACATATATGGGTAAATATCACTTTTGTAATCTACAACATAATGATAATTTTAAAACGAATCAATTGCATTATCTCAACACAATATACAAAGTGCATGTCAAGATAAGATGATACTAATTATATTTGTGTACCATTTGGACAGTCGACTATTTATATATGTTTAAACCTGTATTTTTTTTTTCTTTCACAGAATCAGTTATTTTTTTCGAGAACTTGGTGCACAAAGATACAATGAGCTGATGCGGAACAAGAAGAAAAATTATATGGACTATGGTGTTTTTGTTATGAGGCATATGAAGACGTTCATTGGCGATTATGAAAGGTATTGGGACTGAGGGTTTCCAACAGATGAGAGGGATACTTTAGTCAGAAGCAATTAAGTATCCTGAGAAGGTTATCAAGGAACCATCCGCTTTGAAATAGAACTTAGAACATCAATGTAGTTTATTTAGTTATGGTTTTGGTTTCAGCTAATGAATTTATTTTTTTTTATTTATATTTTTTTTGTATAGTGTTGGAATTGTTTGAAACTTGTTTTTTATTTGACCTTAGTTTACTTTAAAGAAGTATGGATTATACATGTGTTAAGTAATATTTTATGTTTACCAATTGCAATGTTTTTGGATGGAGCGTTCCCATTTCTAGTATTTTACATATATGTTATATGTACTAAGATTGATCTACAAAATGTATCTATGTATATGTTATTGCAACATATTTAGTTGTGTTGTATTTATCTGTTCGCCATACTAATATAAACACCCTAGGTGTTGCAACGTATTTGTAAATGACAAGATCTTCGTTGGTATGTGTACTTTGATGGTAGCTTATATTTGACATTAGAAAAACTTGATACATATTTGAAGGTTATCTATTGATTTAAATATAGTTGTAATTGCAGGTTTCATAGTGATAGTTATATGTTATCTTTGAACAGGAAGGAATTAATGAACATGTAAAATTGAAAGAGATAAGATTTGAATTAATAATATAATATTGTTCAAGTTTTTCGAATAATGAAAAATGGTTAAGGAGATATATAAGGGATTAAGTTTGAATGAATTAATATAAAATAAATAAATAGAAACAAAATTACTATTACACCCTTACATTGAAAATAAGAAAAAATAAAAAGGAAAATTTATGATTGGTCGATAGGCGTTCTTAAGGTTTTTAAGGTGAGGAATGGTTCTCATTTGAACCCTCTCCTATATAACAAAACATATCTGATACTATATAATAAAAATGATTAAAATATATTCAACATTTACAGTCTGGTCTGGTTTCATATGGCCGATTTTTAGTATAAATTGCGAATCAAAACGTCTGCCGCGGTTTGAAAATTTTGAAATCGTCCAACCGATCGAAAGTAAAAAAACCAACCGTGAAACCAAACCGATGATCGGTTTAAACAGTTTTAAGGTTTTAAACTGAACCACAAACAATAAAACACCCATAATTGTTGCATAATAACCAGGATATGCATTCAAAAACCCGTTGCATCGCTCGAGCACCCATCTTGTAAATAATAAATACAAAGGATCCCTTGACAAACTGAAATATTAATTTTGATGTCGCTCCTCTTTCTACGTACTACACCCACTCTCATTCTCAGCCATAAAATTGACTTGAACTTTGAATATTAATATGATATTGACCCACCACTCACGTTTTATGTGAATTTAGACCAAGACCATGAGTCCATGCTGGGCCCTTGATTATCACACCTCATCGAATGAGGTTGATTTGGCATTGTGAAACATGTTTAGTGTAGCGTGGTCCACGGAGTTGAAGTCTAAGTAGCACAGAAACGGGTACGGTACCAGGATACGGGGACGGTACGGGTACGGAAAACGGCAAAACTCAAAAATCCAAGATACAGGTACGGCAAAAATACTATATAAAAAAAATATAAATATATTAAGTGATGAAGTGATGAATATTGATAAACAAAGAATTGCTTGAGAATTGATAAATTGATAATGAGAATTGAGAAGATTATGGAATACGGCTTCTGATTGTGAAGTCGTGATTACCAAATAACAATTGCTTGCTAATTCATAATTTTGAGAATTGCAATTTGAAAAACAAAGAGATAATAATATATTATATAATAACGGAATAGCCGTTACTGTCATAGTTATTATATACATATTATAATTAGTTACAAAACTATTTTTGGAATTTGAAATGTTAATAAAAAAAAACCCTATATTTTGTAGGGATACGTTTCTGAAACAGCACGACGTCTCTGTTTTTCCGAAGCGGTGGCGAAACGTACCGGCGGCGTTTCTCCGGCGTACCCGTCCCCCGCCATCCCTGGGACGGGGACTCAATCAATCTGCCGTTTCAGTGCTACATAGCTTTTTCATCAACTTAAATTTATAATCCATTAACATAGCGTAAAGTGTAATTCATGCAAAAGAGTGTTTCTACTGATTTCAGTTTCATTATAGATAAATAAGAAACAGAGCAACTGTTAAAAATACAATAGACCTCCTCTAAATTAGCACACAAGTGCCTAGACTTTATTTGTGCACAACTAAATCCTTGTATGTTTAAAACCTAGCAAAAAGCTCCTTTTCATCAAGTTTACAGACTTAATAATGCAAAAGGAAAAAAAAAAAAGCAGTGTGCATCAGCGTTTTATCAGCATTTTCCCATAGTACATACAACAAAAAAAGATAACTGATTCAAAATGATAATATCCGTAACATACAGCTAGAATCCTTCAATAGAAGATTATGTTACAGTAATTTTATGTACTTGCTGGCTCCTTTTGAGGCAAAAACTTTGAACGAGGCCTCAATAGCTTCTTTATAGTTGTCCTCATCCGTTGCAACCATTTTCGCTTTTATTAAATCCTACAAGTTCCAAAGTAACAGTTTTAAAAATAGTGAGACATAAGAAGAAAATTTTGGGTAATTAAGTAAAAACCTTGAATTCCTTTTTCTCTTCCCTAGTTGATGGCAGCCTTCCACCATGACTTTTAGCCCACTCCTCTGCTATCTTCACAAGAATTAAAATGTATGGCACATGTTTATGGACTACAGAATCAGATGTATCTAAGTCGATGTTCTCGGTAAACCTAAAACAATGTAAGAAATTAATATCTGGTATATAGAAGTATAAAACTACTTCCAGTCAAATGCAGCACAAACTAATAAAAGTATGTTCACTTAAAAAATACCAACTTTTTAAGTTCAGGCCATGGATTATTTAACCGGAGATCATCCAAAAAATGATCAGGCTTTGACTCAATAACCGCATGTTCCTGTCACATCATGAAAAAACAAGATTACAGTCATTGACTTGTTGTATAGAAAAGTCAACATTGACCTATATCGATAATGAGACTACATGAACAACATCCTTGAATTTCATATGTACTACTCATATTTACCGTTTTAAAACACAAAAATGCCATATATACTCATCCCATGGTAAAAATAAGACCAATCACTTATATCAATCAATATACTTAATTGAACAAAAAAATGGAAATTAAACATTATTACTTGGTTTCGTCTCAACACATAATGTTTTGTTCGTTTATTTGGGAAGAAAATTGTAAAATTATCTTATTTAAATCTTATTTACTATGAAATAGTTAAATATAAATGTTTAGATTAAATTCAGAAGGGCATACACGTATACTAACGGAAAATATTCCAAATAAAAATTCATATGTACCTTGACACTGATCCGAACAAACCCACTGAGGCCATATGAGCGTGCAAATATTAACATAACATTTGCATCATGACAAATACGGTCCAACTTCACCATAGAATCTTCAACCAGCTGAAATTATAAAATGTTAAGCTAAAGTGATTTACCTGAGTGGCTACAACCAATGTGAACTGAGAAAAAAACAAAGGATTTGTGTCAATTAAAGTGACCGGATGCTCTTCAATAAATTTGGCTTTAACGGCATCGTTTAGTTCCTGAAGAAAAGCGCAAACCCATTTTGCCTTCGGGTGTCTAAGACTTGACTCATTGACTGTGCAAACACATTATTGTTATTATTAAGATTAATAATAAAGTTGAATGAAGTCGGAACAACGGATAAGGAAAGGAAAAGATACCCATAAAATTATTTCCAAGGTCTGCGTTTTCGACTTTAGAAGCATCGACAACAGTAATGCTTCCAATACCAGCAAGAACAAGGTTTTTGAGTGTTTCAGAACCAGTGGGTCCACAATTGAGCAAGCATATGCTAGCTTTCTCAAGTGCAGCCTGACCTTGGTCACCCCAGATCCTGTATGTAACAAACAAGAGCATGAATCCATGTGTGTTGTTTTATCAATTACAAGCAAGCATCATGTGAATTGATTAATTAAAAGAATTAACAATAATAATGTTGAGATGAGCTAGGGTTTGGTTTGGTAAAGAAAAGCAGGTATGTATGTACCTGAGTTGACGATCGTATTTGGTCTTAGCTTCCACAGCCATTGCTTGACCTTTTGTTATAGTTGTAGTTGTAGTTGTATAATACAAACACCAGACGACTAATTGAACTGGATTGGATTACTCGCTCAAGGCGGAAGGAATGAATTTTGATTTCTGAGAACGAACGAACGAACAGAGAGTCGCGTATTTTGACCTAATTCCCTTCCCAGCCTAAGGCCGAGCGTAGTGCTGCAACGTTTTGTCATTTTATATTTTATAATGATTTGTTTTAACGTAGTTTTGTTTTGATTAAATATGTATACATTAGTTTGTTGCGTTCATTATATTTTTTAACGTTTGGCTCTTTCAATTGAGATGTGTAGGTTTTTTAGATTCTTAACAAGCGAACATAAACGAATACGAACATGGTGATTTTTTTAAACGAACAAATATGAACACAAATATTTGTCTTTTGAAAAAGGGGCGGTTGATGTAGATGAAGATGGTTGATGCATGAGAGGGGAGGTTAACAATGGTGGGTGGTAATCGGGAGCTTGCCGGCGACGGAGAATATGTAAAATAGAGAAATTAAAATTAGGGTTTGATGATAAAAGATTTTTACAAATAAATGAGATGTTATAACTCGTTTAAGGGGTATCTGGGTTTGGTGAGACCTATACCTGCATTCCAAACCCATCTATCCTGTGCATCTCTATAATTAAATTAAAAAAATTATAATTCTCTGTCATGTTTAATTAAATCATATTTTTTATACATTTATCATTACAGTTTCTCTCTCCTCTACTCACAACCAATTTCAACAAATACTACCAAAAAAATGGGGGTAAACAAGTTTTCCCTAAATTTCTAAAAAAAAATCACTACATTTTCTCTCTCATTCACTTACAACCACTCTTATGCATATTTTATAACTAGCTTTTGAACCCGTGTATTACACGGGATTTGTTAAATGATAAAAATAAATAAGGTTGTTATTTCAATTGTAATTCTCAAAATACTTATGAATTAATTTAATGTACAAAGTAAAACTTATGAATTATATTTTTTTTCAGTTCACGACTTATGAAATCCGTGTACTACATGTGATGGAAAATATGAACTTAATGTAATTTCTCGTGTAACAATATTTAAAAGATGATGATTAATGTGTATAGACAATAATTTGTAGCATAATGTCATTAAAAAAAACAAATGTAGACCTAAACATATATATTTTCCAAATTACTGAAAAACAACCACCAACCCAAGCATTAACTCTTTTTTTAAAGGTAATTATAAAGGTGACATTTACAAACCTTTAAATAATGAAAAGTTAAGTGTCATTGTTCGTTTATTTTTTTTTGTTAAAAAAAGCGGTTCGGTTCGTTTATTTTTTATAAAAAAAAGTGGTTCGGTTTTTTTTTCTTTTAAAGTAGTTCGGTTTGTTTATTATTGTTAAAAATGTGATTCGGTTCATTTATTTTTCTTAAAAAAAAAGTAGTTCGGTACGTTTATTTTTTTGCTAAAAAGGTGGTTCGGTTAATTTATTTTTGTTAAATAAAGTGGTTCGGTTTGCTTTTTTAAGTAGTTCATCTCATTTATTTTTGACCAAAGGGTTAAGTAATGAGAAAAAAAATACTATTTATCCTTGACTTAATGGAAAAAATAAAAGGGTTAACAAAAACTACTAAAATAGCATGATTTTGAAAACGTTAGGCGCTTATTTGCAAGAAATTTTTTAAAAGTACTAAAATAGCATAGTTGGTCAAACCTCAGGTATGAAAATGGTGCCTCGGAACGAAACGAGGCAGTAGCATAAATCACCATATCATCCCCCTTGCACTTACTAACCCTCAGAACAGCCTCCATCTCTCTCACCCACTGATGTGCTGCCAATGCATCTTTAGTACCATCGAAAGAAGGGGGGTCGCACTTCTTAAAGTCATCATACAAGCAACCCCGTGTCGATACACTAACTGTCCGCACCTCATCTTCATCCCCACTCGGCACATACACTTCCTCTTCCTCTTCGACCTGTACCTCCGTACCCTTCCTTCTCCTATCCGAACCCTTACCAACCAGTGACTCCTCAATGGCCCTGACGGCCTTAGCAACGATCTCAGGAATGGCAGGATCTAAGGCGGGGTTATCCCCCTCCTCGTGAATCGGAGTGTCCTGCTGGGAAGTAGGAATCGCACTCTTGGCTTTGGCACGTGGCTTACGACCATGACCACGGACACTAGAACCACCTCTCTTAGCTGCTCGAGTATTAACCATGACTTATCCCTACAAAGACAATTTTAATATGGTGAGGTACGAGTGGCATTTTGAACGTGTAAGGTAAGGGTAAACTGCTAATGACGTTGATCAAGTGTAATTACTCGTTTACTTTACCCGCCCGTCCTAATCACCCCCTGCCCCTATCCACATTAGCCTTCTATCTAACACTTAAACAGTTAATCACATACTGGAAACTTTTAAACTTAAAGGAATGACTAATAATCTAAAGTTACCTCTTGGCGTGCAGCTACTTGCGGTGGGCATACCGGTCTCTTTTCTTACAGTTCGAGTCCAAGCATTCGGGGATGCTCGGATCCCTCGAACCAAGGCTCTGATACCAACTTGTAAGGCCCCAAACCGTGGGAACCCCACAGTTGGTAATCGTACAAAACACTTGTAAAAATATTTAAACTTAAAAATGATTCATTTCATTAAAATAAGCAATTCAGAGTATAATTCAGAGGAAAACATAAATAAAAAAATAAGTTCCCAAAACCCGGGAATTTTGCCCAAAATCAACATAGTTATCTTAAAATAAAATTTTTTTAAAAATAAATGTTTGATAGTAAAACTTCAATTCCCGTATGCCCTTCACCGTCCAAGTAGCTTCGTGCACGTCCAAGCAAAGGCATCCTCTTCCTAACCTGAAACTCACACTAACATGCACACAAAGTCAGCTTGAGCTGAGCCAGTTCAAGTTTTAAGTAAATAACATCAGTAGTAATAGTTAAGATAGTCAAACCAAAAGTTTTAAAAAGTAAAAGGGTACATCCATCAAATCATCATTACCGAGAACTAAACATCCTCATACATACATATACAAAATGTATATGTAAACATCCTTTCAATTACATCTCTATATATATCACAGTATATACATATAACGTCCACGTATAACATCAGGGTCGAGCAAACGTACAACCCAAACACGTAACATCAGTGCATGCAAACACAAAGTAGGCATACACAACATCAGTAGTCGAAAAGACTACAACATCGCCAGATATAGGCCAAGCAATAATGTATATACATATATATTTATTTAACATCCCAAGGCCTACCATATGCTAGTAAGCCTATATAAATTCGTTTAAAAGCATTTCATCATGTAAGAAAACGCTTAGGTGTGCATGCTAGCCCAAAAGTAAAAAGAGTAAAAAGGGCATCATGAACTCACCTGAAATCAATCGAACACCTGCAACGAGCTAGAAAATTCCTAAGTGCATGATCACAAGTAAGGGCCTGTAAATTATACACAACACGTTACTAGACTAGACCGTAAGAACAATCTTGCCTAATGGGCCGTTCAAGCCCAACACTTTGGCCGAAGGCCCAACAACTTGGCCCAAGGCCCAACCCTTGGCTCAAGGCCCAACAACTTGGCACAAGGCCCAACAACTTGGCCCAAGTCCCTCCACTTGGCCCAAGGCACAAGGACAATCAATTCGGGTCGAATGCGCATGCAATAAACCTTAAAACCATTTCTTAAACGAATCAGCCCCGAATGGACCAAATTCCATTTTAAATCTTTTCATTCGTCAAGATTATGTCACCCGACTTGATAGGGTTGAAGGTTACTTTTTACAAGTCTTACTTTACCGTTTAAACGAAAATTCGCGCACCGCCGACTCGATTGACGAAGCACTAACCACAACAGCCCCGAGCATCAAAAAAAGAATTTTTCCACAGCCCTTAAATCCCCCTAGGGCTGTACAAACTGATTCGGTCAGTCACCTGATCAATTAACGCATCAAACTCAACAATTTGCAATTCTACACCCGTTAAACCCTAGTTTTCGAACTACAATCGATTGACCGACCTAACCAACTCCAATGACCACGAAATTTTAGTATGATGTAAATGCCATACCTGGGGATCTTTCTACACCGGAAACTCTAATTTTTATCCACGGGAAGTGGGTCAATTACACCTTGCCCGAAAATCTGTCCAACGAAAAGTTTCGGCAAAATTGAGCATCAAAACGATTAGGGGTGAACAAAAAGAGTGTTGGGATTTGTAGTACATACCTTGAACTACTACTAGGAGCTTGGAATCGATCAAAAAGTCAAAGCATGGAAGGGAGGGGGTGGCTGGAAGGGACCGATCACAGCAGCAGCTATGGTTAGGGTTTAGGTTTTTTGTTTAATGTTATATCATAAAACATTTTCATTCTAGCCCCCGGAATTTAATAATAATGCAACTTAGAAGAAATGTTAAGCGATTAGACGTACCGGGATGACGTAAAGGCCTTCGAGAAACGTCGGATAAATCCCGAGAATTATACATACTCTACAAGCTTTAATTCTTGAAACCGGAATTAACGGGCGTTACAAGTCCACCCCCTTACAATGGGATTCGTCCCGAATCCCGATGCGACAGGAACAACTGCGGATAATGCTTTATCATTTCGTCTTCGGACTCCCAAGTGGCCTCAGAAACCCTACGGTGTTTCCACTACACCTTCACCTGTCTAACCACCTTATTCCTCAAACGCCTCTCCTGACTGTCAAGAATAGCAATCGGTTGTTCAACGTAGTTCAGCTTACTGTCGAGCTCAATCTCATCAACAGGCACATGGGCCTCACCATCCGCTAAGCATTTCCTCAGATGGGACACATGGAAGGTAGGATGAATCCCCGCGAGCTCATCAGGCAGATCCAGCCTAACCTCACCTACACGGGACACTATACGAAACGGACCAATGAACCTCGGACTAAGTTTCCCCCTCTTACGAAAACGAATAATGCCCTTCCAGGGGGAAACTTTTAACATAACCCGGTCCCCCGCCTCAAACACAATAGGCCTTCGCCTCTTATCTGCATAAGACTTATGACGATCCTGCGCGGCCCTCATAAATGCTTTAATCTTGTCGAGCTTCTCAGTCATAGCCTTGACCACCTCTAAACTACCCAACTGCTTTTGACCAATGGAACCCCAACAGACTGGAGTCCTACACCTCCTACCATACAACATCTCAAACGGTGGCATCCAATCGTGGCGTGGTAACTGTTATTATACGAAAACTCCACCAACGGTAAGTGACGGTCCCAACTACCACCAAAGTCGATAACACAAGCCCGCAACATATCCTCGAGAGTCTGAATGGTCCTCTCGGACTGACCATCCATCTGCGGGTGATAGGCAGTACTGATGAGGAGTTTGGTGCCCATCTCCTCGTGAAACCTTTTCCAAAACCTGGAGGTGAAACGCGTATCCCTATCCGAAACAATAGATACCGGCACCCCGTGCCTAGAGACGATCTCACGAATAAACACATCGGCCAGCTGCTCAGAATTAAAAGTCTCTCGGATCGGCAAGAAATGAGCGCTCTTGGTCAATCTATCCACGATTACCCAAATGGTGTCATAATTACCCCTAGGAGTACGAGGCAGTTAGGTCACGAAATCCATAGTAAGATGCTCCCATTTCCACTCAGGTATTTCCAATGGCTGAAGTTTCCCAAATGGCTTTTGATGTTCGGCTTTAACTTGTAGGCACGTCAAACACTTACTCACGTACTGAGCCACTTCAAATTTCATCGCAGGCCACCAATAATTTTTCTTCAAATCTTGGTACATCTTGGTCGCGCCCGGGTGAATAGAATAGTGTGAATTGTGTGCCTTATCCAAAATTTTACCTCTGAATCCCCCAAACCTCGGTACCCATAAACGACCATCCTTATACTTCACCCCGTCACCAACGTCTTCCAACAATTTCTCCTGACCCCAAACACGTTCTGACATAATCCATTCCACCTGTAACGCTTCATTCTGGACGTTGGCTATTAGTTTCAAAATGTCGGGTTTGAGAATAAGCTGGTAGGATTTCACACGAATCGGCTTCGGTCTCTCTTTCCTACTTAACGCGTCGGCCACCACTTTAGCCTTGCCGGAGTGTTACATAATATCCAAATCTAAATCCTTAATCAACTCCAACCATCGCCGTTGGCGCATATTCAGTTCCTTTTGTTCAAAGAAGTATTTTAAACTCTTATGGTCGGTATAAATTACGCAGGGAACACCGTACAAATAATGTCTCCACAACTTAAGCGCAAACACCACCACCGCCAGCTCCAAGTCGTGGGTAGGATAATTCGCCTCATGAGGCTTCAACTTTCGTGAGGCATAAGCGATGACCCGACCTCGCTGCATCAAAACACACCCAAGCCCCTGATAAGAGGCATCAGAGTACACCACCAAATCATCGGTGCCATCAGGTAAAGCTAAGATCGGGGCATGCGTCAATCTGTTCTTTAACTCGAGAAAGGCCTCCTCCTGTTCCGTACCCCAAACGAACTTAACACTCTTCTTAGTCAACTTGGTCAGTGAAGAAGCAATCTTCGAAAAATTGGGAATAAAGCGGCGGTAATACCCGCCAAACCCAGAAAACTACGGATTTCTGTTGGAGACTTAGGAGACTCCCAATCATTCACGGCTTCCACCTTTGCAGGGTCAAATCATTCACGGCTTCCACCTTTGCAGGGTCAACCAGAATACCACTCGGGTTAATAACATGGCCCAAGAATTGAACCTCACGTAACCAGAAGGAACACTTAGAAAATTTTGCATACAATTTGTTCTTTCGCAGAGCCTCCAACACTTCCCTGAGATGACCGGCGTGATCGGATTCACTTTTAGAGTATACAAGAATGTCGTCGATGAACATAATAACCGAACGATCGAGCATCGGTCTACACACCCGGTTCATAAGATTCATGAACGCAGCCGGTGCGTTGGTCAAACCGAAAGACATCACTAGAAATTCGTAATGTCCATAACGAGTGCGGAAGGCAGTCTTAGGAATATCTTCCTCCCGAATCTTTAGCTGATGATACCCGGACCTTAGGTCGATCTTCGAGAACCAATTAGCCCCTTGGAGCTTATCAAATAAGTCATCGATCCTCGGGAGCGGGTATCGATTTTTAACAGTGAGCTTATTCAACTCACGATAGTCAATGCACATTCGCATGCTACCGTCCTTTTTCTTAACGAACAAGACCGGGGCACCCTAAGGAGAGATGCTCGGTCGAATAAAGCCCTTGTCGAGCAAGTCTTCCAACTGAGCCATAAGTTCCTTAATTTCATTCGGCGCTAGGCGGTAGGGAGCTCGGGCAACGGGCTTGGCGCCCGGTACAAGGTCTATCTAGAACTCGACCTCGCGATCCGGCGGCACATCTGACAAATCATCTGGAAATACATCCGGGAAATCCTGAACAATAGGAACATCACCGACGGTAGCCACCTCGGTATTCACATTCATAGCATACGCCAGATACGCCCCGCACCCCTGCTGCATCAACTTTCCCGCTTTAAGCATGGATATAATATGTGGCGTCGCAACATTCCGATCACCGAAGACCGTAATTCGAGTCCCATCCGGGGCCCTTAGACGAACGAGTTTCTGACCACAAATGATCTGAGCATCGACATTCGCGAGCCAATCTATCCCGAGCACCACATCGAAACAACCAAGCGGCATCAAATACAATCGCACCGGAAACCTATAACCAGACAACTCGATGGAACAACCCTGAATGGCCCTAGACACGGACACTGATTTTCCTACGGTGACCTCAACCTCAAACCCATCGACTACGCGTTTGGGTGATTTATTCAACAAGGAACAGAAAGCGGTAGACACAAAACTCTTACTGTCGCCCGAATAAGGAAAAGTACCTGAAACGAAACTCCGCATCCTCTTTCGCTTCCTTCTTGGAGATGTTGAAGGCCTTCGCCCTGGCCTTCGGCTTCTCATCCATCTTCCCCCTCGAGGTAGTCCCCTGCCCGGATCCCCCCCCCCCCGCCTTACTGGAAGGACAGTTTGATGCCAGGTGACCTGAACCCTTACAGCGGAAACAGGTCAATGTCGGACACTCGAAATGAGGGTGTCCTACCTTATCACAACGAAAACAAGTGCCAAACCCAATCCTACATTCCCCCTTGTGTGGCTTCCCGCACTTCTTGCAATTACCAAACTCCGCACCCCTTTTGAACTCAGAAGTCTCAGTCTTTACCCTTTTCTCAGACGGATTAAATTTGCTTCCCCCGGGCCGCTTACCGTACGAATTTGATTTCCATGTCTTCCTATTCTCGGGCGGCGGTAACTTCTCTCTCTGACCATACAGCGTACCTGCTAGAGTGACCACCGAGTGAAAAGAGTTCATGTCGGTAGTCAACACACCCCTACGAATATCCACCGGAAGCCCCTTCACGTACTTCTTAATCCTCTTGGTTTCGGGAGTAACCAAATCGGGACATAAATGAGCCATCTTGTTAAACTTGGTGGTATACTCCCGATGCGACATAGTACCAGCCTCCAAGGTCAAGAATTGCTGCTCTATCTTATCCAATTCATGCGGACGACAAAACTGATCGAGAACCAATTTCTTCAACTCATCCCACGTCATCCTCCTAATCGAACGATCACCCATAGCTTGCGCCAAGTTATCCCACCAACATAGTGCCTCGGAATGAAACGAGGCAGTAGCATAAGTCACCATATCATCCCCCTTGCACTTACTAACCCTCAGAACAGTCTCCATCTCTCTCACCCACTGATGTGCTGCCAATGCATCTTTAGTACCATCGAAAGAAGGGGGGTCGCACTTCTTAAAGTCACCATACGAGCAACCCTGGGTCGATACACTAACTGTCTGCACCTCATCTTCATCCCCACTCGGCACATACACTTCCTCTTCCTCTTCGACCTGTACCTCCGTACCCTTCCTTCTCCTATCCGAACCCTTACCAACCAGTGACTCCTCCATGGCCCTGACAGCCTCAGCAATGATCTCAAGAATGGCGTTATAGAGCACCTGATAAACCTCATCCGCGATAGCCGCGCGCATAGCAGGATCT